>NW_028270181.1:8148575-8441075 GCF_037043375.1 Chiloscyllium plagiosum | reverse complement strand
CCGGCCTCCACTGCACTCTGCGGCAATGAATTCCACAGGCCCACCACTCTCTGGCTGAAGAAATGTCTCCGCATTTCTGTCCTGAATTTACCCCTTCTAATTCTAAGGCTGTGTCCACGGGTCCTAGTCTCCTCGCCTAACGGAAACAATTTCCTAGCGTCCACCCTTTCCAAGCCATGTATTATCTTGTAAGTTTCTATTAGATCTCCCCTTAACCTTCTAAACTCCAATGAATACAATCCCAGGATCCTCAGCCGTTCCTCGTATGTTAGACCTACCATTCCAGGGATCATCCGTGTGAATCTCCGCTGGACACGCTCCAGTGCCAGTATGTCCTTCCTGAGGTATGGGGACCAAAACTGGACACACTACTCCAAATGGGGCCTAACCAGAGCTTTATAAAGTCTCAGTAGCACAACGGTGCTTTTATATTCCAACCCTCTTGAGATTCTAGCTGCCCCAAGTGTTTGACTGACCGTGTCCAAGCTTTTGGACTGATATTGTCCTTGAGTTACTGTACCCACTGAATGAAAGGTGTCTCCCTTGTTTTGACTAAGGACTACTGAAAACGGGCAAGGTTCCTGGCAATGTGTCTATGCTAAAGGCAATGCCATACAACAGCACTGAGATTCTAGTAGCTCTAGCTGAGGGGGTTAAGATGCAAATAGGCAAGGCCAGGCAGAGATGCTGTGAACATCCAAGTAGACTCAGAGTTAGTGAGCACCCGGAGAGCAAGTGTACAGCTCTGAGATGCAGCCCCGCCCAGTCCATGAGCTGGGTGCCCATCCTGTGCACAAAGCATCCTTACTGCAGCAGGGGAATGATAGGTGCTGGTGTGCTCCAAAGTACAACATTAAAGAGCAGAGCGTACGGTGAGTGGATCAGAGATGTTCCATGTCAGATCCCAGCACCCTTGGATGTGGGGTGTGTGCTGCCCTTGGACTGTGGCCTGGGAAGTTGGTGCTGATTATCCAAGATGATGGTTCATATGTGTAACCGAGAGTCACCAAGAGCTCACTCGGACTTCATAGATCATAGAAGATCATAGAATCCCCACAGTGTGGAAACAGGCCCTTCAGCCCAACATGTCCACACCAAACCTCCAAAGAGTAACCCACCCAGACCCATTCGCCGAACCTATTATTCTACATTTACCCCTAACTTACGCTTCCCTGAACACTATGGGCAATTTAGTGTGGTCAATTCACCTAACCTCCACATCTTTGGATTGTGGGAGGAAACCGGAGGTCCTGGAGGAAACCCACACAGACACGGGGAGAATGTGCAAACTCCACAGAGACAGTTGCCCAAAGCTGGAGTCGAACCCCCATCTCTGGTACTGTGAGGCAGCAATGCTAACCACTGAGCCCATGTCAAAAACTCTCAGCATCTGATTCCTTGCAGCAGATTGGAAGATAGGAAGCTGCTTGCTAATAAACAAGGTTTGGAGTAAATAAGAATGATAACAAGCAATAATTCTCATTAATAGGCATCTCACCTCTCCCTGGTGAGAATCTCGTTTTCACTGGAGCATAGGAGGTTGAGGGGTGACCTTACCGAGTTTAATAAAGTCATTAGGGGCATAGATAAGGTGAACAACAAGGGTCTTTTCCCTAGGGTGGGGGGAGTTCAAAACTAGGAGCATATTTTTAAGGTGAGAGAAGAAAGATTTAGAAAGAGCATGAAGGGCAACGTTTTTACACAGAGAGTGGTTTGTGCATGGAATGAACTGTCAGGGAGAGTGGTGGATGTAGGTACAGTTACAGTATGTAAAGGACATTTGGAGAAGTACATGAATAGGAAAGGTTTGGAGGGATATGGACCAAACGCAAGCAAGTGGGACTAGTTTAGTTTGGGAACATGGTCAGCATAGACCAATTGGACTGAACGGTCTGTATCCATACTGTATGACTCTATGACAATTGGAACTCTTGTTAGAAAATGCAACTAATTGCTCCTAACATCAAGAGAGTGGTCTTCTCACATGATTCTGCTAAATGTATCACCACAACATTTATCATTCAGGTCCCTGTAAGTTTCATGTTCTATGAGTTTCTATAGACATGTTAAAAAGAAAAGTATCAACAAAGTCAGAGTTAATCCCATAGAAACTGAGTCCAAGAATTAATCAGGGTAAATGAGGAGATGGCAAGTGAACCAAATAGGTATTTCTTCATATCCTAGAATTGGCAGTAAGACAGGAACAGGAAGTGTGGAGTGGATAGTGGAGGGAGGAAATAAAAAAAAATGATAACCAGGTAAGTACTACTGAGCAAACTGTTTAAGCGCTGGGCTGAAAGTGCCTGGGTCCTGACAGACTTCATGCTAAATGGTTAGAGAGAAAGTTGATTCGCAGGTTTTAATTTTCCAAAATTCCCTAAATTTAGGGAAATTTCCATTAGATTCCATTTTGCTATTTAAAAAGCAAAATCAAAACACATATTTGTTAAGCATCCTTAGTAAAACAGTTCAGTATTTCATTGTTATAACTGGAGGCTGAGCCTCTAAAAGGTACAGAGTTAGGGCAGGTATTTGACAGTCTGGATTAAAAGCTACACAAGTGGCAGTGTCTGCAAATGGAGGCAAGGAGGCTTGGGAGAAAAGCTCCCAGGTTAAATCCAAAACTGTGCCTTATAAATGTGATTTTACAAGTTCATGAATCTTGATACAAGTTCTTGTATCTATATTTCTCCTTAGATGATGCTGGCAGGTTATCTGGTGACAGTAAACGCCTGTTCAAATGAAAACCTCATTTATCATCTCTTTATTGTTTCTGTGCACTTGATATTATCAGTTACTCAGCCTGTTTTAACAACGATGACCTTTTTAAGTTCATTACTCCCAACCCAGAAATATTAATTGCCGCTGTTTATAGAACAACAGTTACCTTGGTATAATCTCAGTTGGGTGCACTCTCTGATCTCACTCAGGAGGTTATAGGCTCTCTCCAGGACCTGGGTACATTGGCAAGTCAGATAAACAAACGTCTTTTACAAATTAAAGGTTGCCATATAAATTTGTACTATCAGTCTTGTTAGACCATAAGATGTAGGAGAGGTAGACCATTCAGCCCATTAAGTCTGCTCTACCATTCAATGAGACTTTAGTTGATCTGATAATCCACATCTCCATTTTCCTGCCTTTTCTCCATACCCCTTGATTCCCTTACTGATTAAAATTCTATCTCAGCCTTGAATATACTTATTGACCCAGCCTTAGCAGCCCTCTGTGGTAAAGAATTCTGCAGATTCAATGCAATCTGAGTGAACAAATTCCCCTCATCTCTGTTTTAAGTGGGTGACCTTGTAATCTGAGATTATGCACCCTGGTCCTAGACTCTGTCACAAGGAGAGACAACCTCTTTGCATCTATAATGAAGCAAAGAACTACAATGCTGGAGATCTGAAACAAAATCAGAAATTGCTGAAGAAAGTCAGCAAGTCTGGCAGCATCTGTGGAGAGATATCAGAGGTAAACGTTTCCAGTCAAGGAACCAGCTCTGAAGAACATTCATGATGCAGAACGGTACCTCTACTTTCTCTCCACAGACCTGCCAGGTTTCTGCAGCAATTTCTGTTTTTGTTTCTCTCTGCATCTACCCTGGCAAGCCCATTTATATGTTCCAATAAGGTTCTCTCTTGTTCTTTTAAAATTCCAATGAGCCCAGGTCTAACCTACTCAATATGACCTCATAAGAAAATCCCTTCATATCAAGGATCAACTTAGTGAATCTTTTCTGGACTGCCTCCAATGCTATTAAATAAGGGTATCAAAACTGTTCACAGTATTCTAGGTGTGGTCCAACTAGTGCTTTGCGTCTTATTTTTGTACTTAATTCCCTTTTAAATAAAAGACAACGTTCTATTTGAGGGTGGACCCAGGTTCGATCCCAGCCTCGGGCGACTGTCTGTGTGAAGTTAGCACGTTCTCCCTGTGTCTGTGTGGGTTTCCTTCCACAATCCAAAGATGTGCAGGTCAGGTGAACTGGCTATGATAAATTGCCCGTTGTTGTGTGCATTAGTTATAGGGAAATGGGTCAGGGAGGGTTACTCTTTGGAGGGTCGGTGTAGATTTGTTGGGCCAAATGGCGTGTTTCCACACTGTAGGGAATCTAATCTAATCAAATTAACCCTGCCTGAATGACACGGTTTGATAGATCCTCGGGAGTCGGGTCTCCATTTGCCAAGAGGTGCAAGGGAGGAGCAAAGGACTTCTGGGAAGTCATATATTTGTGTGGCTGCATTCCCCGAAACACTACTCGGGTAGTATCTCCCACCCATCCTCCTCCTTGAACCAAAAAAAAGGACCTGTGCGTCAGATTGGTAAGGTAACGAGTTTTTTTTTTAATTCCTTATTTTTTCATCAGTCTCTTTGGGAATTTAGAATAGTGAGAATGGAGGTGAGGGCGGTTGAATGTTCCTCCTGCAGAATGTGGGAGGTAAGGGTCACCACTAGTGTCCCTGCTGACTACATCTGCGGGAAGTGCACCCAACTCCAGCTCCTCGAAACCGCGTTAGGGAACTGGAGCTGGAGTTGGATGAACTTCGGATCATTCGGGAGGCAGAGGGGGTTATTGAGAAGAGTTACAGAGAGGTAGTCACTCCTAAGGTACAAGAAAAAGGCAAATGGGTTACAGTCAGGGGACGGAAAGGGAACCGGCAGGCAGTGCAGGGATCCCCTGTGGCCATTTCCCTCAACAATAAGTATACCATTTTGGATACTGTTGGGGGGGCGACTTACTAGGGGAAAGCAGTGGGGTACAGGGCTCTGGCACAGAGTCTGTCCCTGATGCTCAGAAGGGAAGGGGAAAGAGGAGCAGAGCAGTAGTCATTGGGGACTCCATAGTTAGGGGGACAGATAGGAAGTTCTTTGGGGATGAGAGAGACTCACGGTTGGTGTGTTGCCTCCCAGGTGCCAGGGTTTGTGATGTCTCTGATCGTGTTTTTGGGATCCTTAAGGGGGAGGGGGAGCAGCCCCAAGTCATGGCCACATAGGCACCAACGACATAGGTAGGAAGAGAGATGGGTATTTAAGGCAGAAATTCAGGGAGCTAGGATAAAAGCTTAGAGCTAGGATGAACAGAGTTGTTGTCTCTGGTTTGTTGCCCGTGCCACGTGCTAGTGAGGCAAGGAATAGGGAGAGAGAGGAGTTGAACACGTGGCTACAGGGATGGTGCAGGAGGGAGGGTTTTAGGATTCTTGGATAATTGGGACTCTTTCTTGGGTAGGTGGGACCTCTACAAGCAGGATGGTCTTCATTTGAACCGGAGGGGTACCAAATCCTGGGGGGGGGGGGGGAATTCGCTAAGGCTACTGGGGTGGTTTTAAACTAATCCAGTGGGGGATGGGAACTAAAATTGTAGTTCAAGTATAGAAAAGGTTGAGAGTAGGGAGGTCTAAAATCAAGTTTCAGGGACGCAAGATGGCACCAGCAAGCAAGAAGTTGGTTTGATGTGTGTCTACTTCAACGCCAGGAGCATCTGGAATAAGGTGGGTGAACTTGCAGCATGGGTTGGTACCTGGGACTTCGATGTTGTGGCCATTTCGGAGACATGGTTAGAGCAGAGACAGGAATGGTTGTTGCAGGATTTAGCTGTTTCAGTAAGAACAGAGAAGATGGTAAAAGAGGGGGAGGTGTGGCATTGTTGGTCAAGGACAGTATTACAGTTGCAGAAAGGATGTTTGGGGACTCGTCAACTGAGGTAGTATGGGCTGAAGTTAGAAACAGGAAAGGAGAGGTCACCCTGTTGGGAGTTTTCTATAGGCCTCCGAATAGTTCCAGAGATGTAGAGGAAAGGATAGCAAAGATGATTCTTGATAGGAGTGAGAGAGACAGGGTAGTTGTCATGGAGGACTTCAACTTTCCAAATATTGACTGGGAACACTATAGTACGAGTAATAGAGATGGGTCAGCTTTTGTCCAGTGTGTGCAGGAGGGCTACCTGACACAGTATGTAGACAGGCCAACAAGGGGCGAAGCCATATTAGATTTGGTACTGGGTAATGAGCCCGGCCAGGTGTTAGACTTGGAAGTAGGTGAGCACTTTGGTGATAACGATCACAATTCTGTTATGTTTACTTTAGTGATAGAAAGGGATAGAGCTACAGCTGGGCAAGAGTTACAGCTGGGGAAAGGCAATTACAATGCGATTAGGCAAGATTTAGGAAGCATAGGATGGAGAAAGAAACTGCAGGGGATACGCACATTAGAAATGTGGAGCTTATTCAAGGAAAAGCTCCTGTGTGTCCTAGATAAGTATGTACCTGTCAGGCAGGGAGGAAGCTGTAGAGCGCGGAAGCCGTGGTTTACGAAGGAAGTGGAATCTCTGGTCAAGAGGAAGAAGAAGGCTTATGTTAGGATGAAATGTGAAGGCTCAGTTAGGGTGCTTGAGGGTTACAAGGTAGCCAGGAAAGACCTAAAGAGAGAACTCAGAAGAGCCAGGAGGAGACATGAGAAGTTGTTGGCAGATAGGATCAGGGCAAACCCTAAGGCTTTCCATAGGTATTTAAGGAATAAAAGAATGACAAGAGTAAGATTAGGGCCAATCAAGAATAGTAGTGGGAAGTTGTGTGTGGAGACAGAGGAGATAGGAGAAGCACTAAATGAATACTTTTCAACAGTATTCACTCTCGAAAATGACAATGTTGTCGAAGAGATTACTGAGATACAGGCTACTAGTCTAGGTGTGATTGAGGTTCACAAGGAAGAGGTATTAGAAATCCTGCAGAGTGTGAAAATAGATAAGTCCCATGGGCCGGATGGGATTTATCCTGGGATCCTCTGGGAAGCCAGGGAGGAGATTGCCGAGCCTTTGGCATTGATCTTTAAATTGTCATTGTCTACAGGAATAGTGCCAGAAGACTGGAGGACAGCAAATGTGGTTCCCCTGTTCAAGAAGGGGAGTAGAGACAATCCCTGGTAATTATAGATCAGTGAGCCTCACTTCAGTTGTTGGTTAAGTGTGGGAAAAGGTTATAAGAGATAGGATTTATAATCATCTAGAAAAGAATAATTTGATTAGGGATAGTCAGCACGATTTTGTGAAGGATAGGTCATGCCTCACAAACCTTATTGAGTTTAGATTAGATTAGATTAGATTAGATTACTTACAGTATGGAAACAGGCCCTTCAGCCCAACAAGTCTACACCGCCCCGCCGAAGCGCAACCCACCCATACCCCTACATTTACCCCTTACCTAACACTAAGGGCAATTTAGCATGGCCAATTCACCTTACCTGCACATCTTTTGGACTGTGGGAGGAAACCGGAGCACCCGGAGGAAACCCACGCAAACACGGGGAGAACGTGCAAACTCCACACAGTCAGTCGCCTGAGGCGGGAATTGAACCCGGGTCTCTGGCGCTGTGAGGCAGCAGTGCTAACCACTGTGCCACCGTGCCGCCCACGGTTATTTTAGAAGGTGACCAAACATGTAGAGTAAATCGGTTGATGTGGTGTATATGGATTTCAGCAAGGCGTTCGATAAGGTTCCCCACAGTAGGCTATTGTACAAAATGCGGAGGAATGGGATTGTGGGAGATATAGCAGTTTGGATCAGTAATTGGCTTGCTGTAAGAAGACAGAGGGTGGTGGTTGATGGGAAATGTTCATCCTGGAGTCCAGTTACCAGTGGTGTACCACAAGGGTCGGTGTTGGGTCCACTGCTGTTCGTCATTTTTATAAACGACCTGGATGAGGGCATAGAAGGGTGGGTTAGTAAATTTGCAGACGACACTAAGGTCGGTGGAGTTGTGGATGGTGACGAAGGATGTTGTAGGTTACAGAGAGACATAGATAAGCTGCAGAGCTGGGCTGAGAGGTGGCAAATGGAGTGTAATGCGGACAAATGTGAGGTGATTTACTTTGGTTGGAGTAACCGGAATGCAAAGAACTGGGCTAATGGTAAGATTCTTGGTAGTGTAGATGAGCAGAGAGATCTCAGTGTCCAGGTACACAGATCCTTGAAAGTTGCCACCCAGGTTGACAGGGTTGTTAAGAAGGCATACAGTGTTTTAGCTTTTATTATTAGAGGGATCGAGTTCCAGAACCATAAGGTTATGCTACAGCTGTACAAAACTCTAGTGCGGCCACACTTGGAGTATTGTGTATAGTTCTGGTCACCGCATTATAAGAAGGATGTGGAAGCTTTGGAAAGGGTGCAGAGGAGATTTACTAGGATGTTGCCTGGTATGGAGGGAAGGTCTTACAAGGAAAGGCTGAGGGACTTGAGGCTGTTTTCGTTAGAGAGAAGGTTGAGAGGTGACTTAATAGAGACATATAAGATAATCAAAGGGTTAGATAGGGTGGACAGGGAGAGCCTTTTTCCAAGAATGGTGACGGCGAGCACAAGGGGGCATAGCTTTAAATTGAGGGGTGATAGATATAGGACAGATGTCAAAGGTATTTCTTTACTCAGAGAGTAGTAAGGGTATGGAATGCTTTGCCTGCAACAGTAGTAGATTCGCCAACTTTAAGTACATTTAAGTCGTCATTGGACAAGCATATGGATGTACATGGAATAGTGTAGGTTAGATGGGCTTCAGATTATTATGACAGGTCGGCGCAACATCGAGGGCCGAAGGGCCTGTACTGCGCTGTAATGTTCTATGTTCTATCTTCTATGTTTATCTTTTGAAGTTAGTTAACATGGTGGTTAGTCACTGAACATATTCACATGTTGCAGATGTTCTCTAAGATCAGAACGTAGGAAAAAGAAACAAAGCTAAAGATGATAGAAAGATCTTAATACAAAAATCCAGTCAAAGTTTCAACTTCTTACCCAACAATATCCACTACAGACACTCAGTTAGACAAATATCTTTCTGATCTTAGTTTTTTAAATCTTTACTTAACCAAAGTTTTCCAGTTTCTTTCTCTTTTTGATGATCCCTTTTTCAGTTCAATGGCATGAATCTCTCATGATTCTGATGGCCAAAACCTTCTCAGTTCTGACAACTTGAAGCTTTCTATCCAAACTCTCCTGTCTTGGGAGCTGCACAGACGATAAGCCACTTCTGCTGAAGTGATTGATTCCTCTGAACTGACTTAGCTCCCTTGCTACAAGTAATAATTCTACCTTCGGAAATGAACCCTGGGTTCATTTGAACTAAAACTATAAGCTTTTTATTCTGAAGTCAAAGCTAAACTAACTACCTCAATATGTCTACACTGCCAGTTAAAAAACCAATCATATAAACATTTTATTCATTAACATTACAGAAGTTCTATATACTTAAGAGCTATAGGGAGAGGCTGAACAGGTTGGGGCGTCGATGCCTGAGGGGTGACTTCATAGATGTTTATAAAATCATGAGGGGCGTGGACAGGGTAAATAGACAAAGCCTTTTCCCTGGGATCAGGGAGTCTAGAACGAGAGGGCATAGGTTTAGGGTGAGAGGGGAAAGATAAAAAAGAGACCTAAGGGGCAACTTTTTCATGCAGAGGGTGGTGCATATATGGAATGAACTGCCAAAGGAAGTGGTAGAGGCTGGTACAATTACAACATTTAAAAGGCATCTGGATGGGAATATGAATAGGAAGGGCTTAGAGGGATATGGGCCAAGTGCTGCAAGTGGGACTAGATTAGGTTAGGATATCTGGTCGGCATGAGCGAGTTGAATCGAAGGGTGTGTTTCCACGCTGTACACCTCTGACTCTATAAATTCGCCCACGTACTTTAATGCAATCACAAGATTTCTTGGAATTGATGTATTTAGTTCTCTGTTCCAAATTGACTTTCTTTTTCAAAACAAAATTCACATAACTGACACATAAGCACTTCCTTCTATTTTGAAATCCAAATCAAAAATAATAAAATATTTTACACCTTTCATCACAAGGAAAATAACTTCAAGAATTTTGAAGAGGCATTTCTGGAATATTGCAAGGAATATTTTTATTCTTTCACATAAAATACGTGTCACAAGGCAATTGCTGCTCATTCCTAATTGTCCTTCACATTTCCAGGGCATTGCAGAGGACAGTTAAAAGTCAATCACATTGCTGTGGTTTTAGAGTCACATGAAGGCCAGATTGGGTAAGGACAGCACATTGCCTTGCCTAAAGTTCATTAAAGAATCAACTGGGTTTTTATGACAATTGATGCCTGTTGGGATGTATTTTTCTCCTCTCTAGTCTGTGGCAAGAGAGATGTCAAGAAGGTGAAATAATTGTACAAATTGGCCCTAGTGAGATACTCACCCATTCTTGCCAATTCACCAACTGGACAAGCATGTCCATGGATGACCTCCTCAACGAGCCATCAATGTTTTGCCACTCAAGCACCTCAACCTGCAACCTTCCTGATTATCTGTCTTCCTTATGGGGAGGTGGGAATGGCATGTGACATACCCACCTCTACACTTTTAAAAGAAATGAGAAAATCTCACCTTTGGTCACTGAGATTAGGCTTCAAAAAATGATTAATTGAATTCCCTATCTACAATGGTAGAGTTTGAGCCCATGTCCCCAGACCAGGCCTCTAGCTTACTAGTCCAGTGACATTACCCCTACACCACCATCGCCTCACAAATACAATAATAATATAGTGATCCCTGTCTTTGAACTTTAATACCAGTCAGATGGACAAAAATGGCCTTTTATAGAGTCTGAAAGATGTAGAACACAGAAACAGACCCTTGTCCAACTTGTCCATGCTGTCCAGGTATCCTAAATAAATCTAATCCCATATGCCAGCATTTGACGCATATCCCTCTAAATCCTTCCTATTCACGTACCCATCCAGATGCCTTTTAACTATTTTAATTGTACCCACCTCCACCACTTCCTCTGGCTGTTTATTCCACACATGCACCACCCTCTGCGTGAAAACGTTTCCTCTTTCCCCCTCACCTTAAACCTGTGCCCTCTAGTTTTGGACTCCCCTTGCTGGGAAAAAGACTTGGCTTTTCCCCCTATCCATGCCCCTCATGATTTTATAAACCTCTATAAGGTCACCCCTCAGCTTCTGACACTCCAGGGAAAATAGCCCCAGCCTATTCAGCCTCTCCCTATAGCCCTACGCCTCCAGCCCCAGCAATATCCTTGCAAATCTTTTCAGAACCATTTCAAGTTTAACAACATCCTTCCTATCACATAAAGACTAGAATTGAATGCAGTTATTATAGTGCTTTCCAAAATGTAAATGAGACTAAAGTTGTAATTATTATATGACTTACATATTGAAACATCTCAAGATGCTTTACACAATGAATTACTTTTTGGAGAGTTGTGAATTTGTGCTGTGTCTGAGTGTGGCAGTTATCCCGTGTCAGCCTGCAAAACAACTGTGAGATGAACAGAGGCACTCGAAGGTGGATTTTGGAAAGAGTCCAAGAGGCAATCACAGCTAATGAGAATATTATTTGCCTACAATATTGTGCCAACTGGGAGGGAAGATCATTGTGTAAAACCATCCAATAAATGTTCAGTATCCAGTAGGGATGTTATTATTCTTGGTCAGAACACAGATGGCTGGGAGCCAACACTGTTGAAGGTGGAATGTACCAATGATTGATTTTATGCATGGTATTTGTACCTATCCTCCATTCTCTGCAACTTACTGGAGAAGTAACCTTCATGCATTCAGAGAGTGTTGTATATTTTAAATCTCAGATTTGTGCATAGGTGACACCAACTTTTGTGTGTCTAACAGTTTTATTCACAGTGCTTTGAAATGTCTGTTCCATGCTTACAGTTCTAACACACCACAAAGGTGTACAGTTTATTTGCTTTTATCTAAGTCCACATTTAAGCCCAAACTGATCAAGCACAGTAAGTACCTGTCGTAAAAAGACATGCATATTTAAAAACAGAACCATTGGACTCTATCAGAGACTTTGATGCCTAAGGTTTTGCTCAAGAGTTAAAATACTCTCTTAGTTCATGAACTGGCAGTAGTTTGTGAGTAAATGAAAACTTCATATCCCAACTCATTGGCTGGCATATTGGTGGGGTAGTTGGAAGTCTAAGTGACAGGTTATTTGCAATCCATATTTTAGGTAGGATTTTCAATTACACAAGTTACAGACTGCATATAGCAGTACAGGATGAAATGTAGCCCAAACACATTAAATGGTAGTACAAGGGCTTCAGAAAGCAAAGTTATGCTCTATGAAATCAGTGCTAGCTAGGGATATGTTCCATATAGATATTACTGGTAATGCTTAAAATGCATTGATGAACACCCTCTAACCTTATAGCAATAGTCAGACAAGTAGAGGACGCTGCCATTGTATTGGCTCAAGATGTTATGCAGAATAATCAAGACTTGATCGACCTGTAGTCCTGTGGCTGCCAGGAAATAAAAGAAGTGCAAAGTGGCACTTCTTCTTTTGTAATTTTTCCATTTCCATTTATTGGGTAGTCTTTTCCTTCAGCTGGAAGCTAGGGCAGACCAGTCTTAACCATGGATTCTTACATTCTGACAACATGGAAAATTCAAACAAGTCAAGCTGAAAGCTGTATTCATGTTCTCTCTTCACTCAGTCTAAGGTGGCCCAGTTTTATTTCATTATGTAAAGAAAATGAACTCTAATACCCCAATGTGATCTCAGTCATAAACTAAAATAGGATACATGAATACACAATATGTCCATTAGCATTCTTAAGAATAGAAGACACTTTATTTTCCCTGCAACTGTAAAGTGGGCAACAGATAAGCTGCATTTTAGATTAGTGCATAAAGGAGTAGAAGAGGATATGTGCAAGTGCAAGTAGCTTTTTGGTTTTTGTTATGCATTATTTGCAAGGGTGAACATTATTTCACAGTTTGCTTAAAATTATTCTAACTCAAAAATCTGCAATTTAGTCATCTTCAAAATATTACACAAGATAGCAAACAGAATCTGCGGCACCGGACAGATTTGATTCTTTGATACAATTACTGGTGACTTAAAATGGAGATAGTAAATACGTTTGAGCCATAAAGTTGGGATCATCATTCCTGTCTCCCTCAATGCTAACTCCATCTCTTCTATATCATCTAATTTTTTACCCAAGAAGTCCTGTCTCTTTCTCTATTCCAAGCAATTGCTTTGAACTCCAGAGGACCTATCTCCAACAACATTATTTAAAATGTTTTACAGCTTTTGCCAGCCCAAATTTTTTAATTACATTGTCCCTTTAAACAGCACGTTACAAATCCATTCTAAAGTCTCTTGCACCAGCAATAATGGTACTGTGTTCATTGTGAGGCAGAAGGGAGCTGCTTCAGCCCTTAACATCAATAACATTCTCAAAGTTAAATGTCAGGCTAGCTCAGATGATCGCACTATCCCTTTGATGTAGAGGTAAGCTCAAGCCACATTAAACTGTTGATGTAGTTCAATTTCTGTTCTATGCTAGAGAGCTACTTGACAAAAGATGATGCATGATCCAATCTTTATTTACTCCAGCTAACATTTATTTAGAGTGAAAAAAAATAACCATACAATGCATTTTGGGAAAGCAAATCTTAGCAGGACATATACACTTAATGGTAAGGTCCTAGGGAGTGTTGCTGAACAAAGAGACCTTGGAGTGCAGGTTTATAGCTCCTTGAAAGTGGAGTTGCAGGTAGATAGGATAGTGAAGAAGGCGCTTGGTATTATTGGTCAGATTATTGAGTACAGGAGTTGAGAGGTATTGTTGCGGCTGTACAGGACATTGGTTAGGTAAAAACAATGACTGCAGATGCTGGAAACCAGATTCTGGATTATTAGTGCTGGAAAAGAACAGCAGTTCAGGCAGCATCCAAGGAGCAGTAAAATGGACATTTCAGGCAAAAGCCCTTCATCAGGAATTCAGGCAGAGTGCCTGAAGGGTGGAGAGATAAATGAGAGGAGGGTGGGGGTGGGGAGAAAGTAGCAAAGAGTACAATGGGTGGATGGGGGTGGGATGAAGGTGATAGGTCAGAGAGGAGGGTGGAGTGTATAGGTGGAAAAGAAGATAGGCAGGTAGGACAAGTCATGGGGACAGTGCTGAGCTGGAAGTTTGGAAGTGGGGTGAGGTGGGGGAAGGGGAAATGAGGAAACTGTTGAAGTCTACATTGATGCCCTGGGGTTGAAGTGTTCCGAGACGGAAGATGAGGCGTTCTTCCTCCAGGCGTTGGGTGGTGAGGGAGTGGCAGTGAAGGAGGCCCAGGACCTCCATGACCTTGGCAGAGTGGGAGGGGGAGTTCAAAGGGCGCAGGGCGGTGTGCTTGATTGGTGCGGGTGTCCCAGAGATGTTCCCTAAAGCGCTCCACTAGGAAGTGTCCAGTCTCCCCAATGAAGAGGTGACCGCATCGGGAGCAACGGATACAATAAATGATATTGGTGGATGTACAGGTAAAACTTTGATGGATGTGGAAGGCTCCTTTAGGGCCTTGGATGGAGGTGCGGGAGGAGGTGTGGGCGCAGGTTTTGCAATTCCTGCGGTGGCAGGGGAAGGTGCCAGGACGGGAGGGTGGGTTGTTGGGGAGGCGTGGACCTGACCAGGTAGTCACGGAGGGAACGGTCTTTGCGGAAGGTGGAAAGAGGTAGGGAGGGAAATATATAAACCAAATCATCCGCCGACATTTCCGCCACCTCCAAACGGACTGCACCATCAGGGATACATTTCCCTCCCCACCCCTTTCCGCCTTCCGCAAAGATCGTTCCCTCCGTGACTACCTGGTCAGGTCAGGAGAGGCTGAACAGGCTGGGGCTGTTTTCCCAGGAGCGTCGGAGGCTGAGGGGTGACCTTATAGAGGTTTACAAAATTATGAGGGGCATGGATAGGGTAAATAGACAAGGTCTTTTCTCTGGGGTGGGGGAGTCCAGAACTAGAGGGCATAGGCTTAGGGTGAGAGGGGAAAGATATAAAGCTGAAACTTTATTGCTGGAACAGCACAGCAGGTCAGGCAGCATCTAGGGAACAGAAGATTCGACGTTTCGGGCACATGCCCTTCTTCAGGAATGAGCAGAGAGTGTTCAGCAGGAGAAGATAAAAGGTAGGGAGGAGGGACTTGGAGGAGGGGCGTTGGAAATGTGATAGGTGGAAAGAGGTCAAGGTGAGGGTGATAGGTCGGAGTAGGGTGGAGGCGGAGAGGTCAAGAAGAAGACTGCAGGTCAGGAAGGCGGTGCCGGGCTGGAGGGATTCGGCTGAGACAAGGTGGGGGGAGGGGGGATGAAGAAACTGGTGAAGTCCAAGTTCATCCCCTGTGGTTGGAGGGTTCCCAGTCGGAAGATAAGACGCTCCTCCTCCGACCGTCGCGTTGTTGTGGTTTGGCGGTGGATGAGTCCAATGACCTGCATATCCTCGGTGGAGTGGGAGGGGGAGTTGAAATGCTGTGCTACAGGGTGATTGGGTTGGTTCGTCCGGGTGGCCCAGAGGTGCTCTCTGAATCGCTCCGCAAGTAGGCGGCCTGTCTCCCCAATATAGAGGAGGCCATACCGGCTGCAGCGGATGCAGTAGATAATGTGGGTGGAGGTGCAGGTGAATCTGTGGCGGATATGGAAATTTCCTTTGGGGCCTTGGAGAGAAGTGAGGGGGGAGGTGTGGGCGCAAGTGTTGCACCTCCTGCGGTTGCAAGGGAAGGTGCCGGGAGTGGAGGTTGGGTTGGTGGGGGGTATGGATCTGACAAGGGAGTCGCGGAGGGAGTGGTCTCTACGGAAAGCTGATAGAGGAGGGGAGGGAAATATATCCTTGGTGGTGGGGTCCGTTTGGAGGTGGCGGAAGTGACGGCGGATGATGCGCTGTACATGGAGATTGGTGGGGTGGTAGGTGAGGACCAGTGGGGTTCTGTCCTGGTGGCGGTTGGAGGGGCGGGGCTCAAGGGCGGAGGAGCGGGAAGTGGAGGAGATGCGGTGGAGGGCATCGTCGATCACGTCGGGGGGGGAAATTGCGGTCCTTGAAGAAGGAGGCCGTCTGTGTTGTGCGTATTTTGAACTGGTCCTCCTGGGAGCAGATGCGGCGGAGACGAAGGAATTGGGAGAATGGGATGGCGTTTTTACAGGGGGCGGGGTGGGAGGAGGTGTAGTCCAGGTAGCTGTGGGAGTCGGTCGGTTTGTAGTAGATGTCCGTGTTGATTCGGTCGTCTGAGATAGAAACAGAAAGGTCTAGGAAGGGGAGGGAGGAGTCCGAGACTGTCCAGGTGAATTTGAGGTCGGGGTAGAAGGTGTTAGTGTAGTGGATGAACTGTTCAACCTCCTCGTGGGAGCACGAGGTAGCACCGATACAGTCATCAATGTAGCGGAGGAAAAGATGGGGGGTGGGGCCAGTGTAGTTGCGAAAGATGGATTGTTCCACATACCCTACGAAGAGGCAGGCATAGCTGGGGCCCATGCGGGTGCCCATGGCTACTCCTTTTGTTTGGAGAAAGTGGGAGGATTGGAAAGAAAAGTTGTTCAGGGTGAGGACCAGTTCAGTCAGTCGAAGGAGGGTGTCGGTGGAAGGGTACTGGGTGGTACGGCGGGAAAGGAAGAAGCGGAGTGCTTTGAGTCCTTCGTGATGGGGGATGGAGGTGTACAGGGACTGCATGTCCATGGTGAAGATGAGGCGTTGGGGACCGGGGAAGCGGAAATCCTGGAGGAGGTGGAGGGCGTGGGTGGTGTCACGGACGTAGGTGGGGAGTTCTTGGACTAATGGGGACAGGACCGTGTCGAGGTAGGAGGAGATGAGTTCGGTGGGGCAGGAGCAGGCTGAGACGATGGGTCGTCCGGGGCAGTCAGGTTTGTGGATTTTGGGCAGGAGGTAGAAGCGGGCGGTGCGGGGTTGTGTTGTCTAATTTTTGTGATACTGATGCCACTTATAAAAGATATAAAAGAAACCTAAGGGGCAACTTTTTCATGCAGGGGGTGCCAGAGGAAGTGGTGGAGGCTGGTACAATTGCAACATTTAAGAGGCATTTGGATGGGTATGTGAATAGGAAGGGTTTGGAGGGATATGGGCCGAGTGCTGGCAGGTGGACTAGATTGGGTTGGAATATATAGTCTGCAAGTTTGGGTTGGACCGAAGGGTGTGTTTCCATGCTGTACATCTCTATGACTCTGTACCACAGTTGAAACAGGTGCCAGTTTATATGTACAAGTAAAATACTTTGTGAACAAGACTACACTTCAACAGTGGCTATAAAACAGAAATCCTGAGGTGTGGAAGGTGCTATTATTTATGTTTGAGAACTATCCATGGTAGACATTAATAATAAAATATTGGGACACGATATTTTCAAAGCTGCCATTACATTAAAGCTACTTTGTGTACAAGTATCTCAATAGATAATTAAGGGCATCCTAAGATCATGGAAAGTGCTATATAAATGCAAAATTGTTATTTTTTTCTTTTAGTTGTCAATAAGCTAAACACACTGTATCAGCCGCCAATTAATGCCAACAATTATCTTTGCCGCTTATCAGCAAATTCGGGAATAGCAATGACAATGTTTGCACTGTTCTTTGCTAGAAAACAATGCATTTCACAGGGAGCCTTTATGCAAGAAGGGAAATGTAAAGAATGTTTAAATTACAGATTTTTTTTTTAAAAATCAATTATCGTAGCCTACTTTTTGGTGTCCAACTAACTATTAATTATAATCTGTGGCTATTATTCCTCACATGTAAATCATTCATCGCCTCTGCTGATTTTTCTTCATTGAGGAGATTTTTATTAGAACACTCTGTCTTTGTCAGTGTGTTTCTAATGAATTTTTACCAATTCTCCTGGAGGATTGCTAATACTGGCCTCACAACAATCAGTCTCTGAGCATTCGTTGGTGCCCCATTACTCTAACAAGATTTTTTTTTGCTTGATGTCAGGTTAATGTTTGAGTCACATTTCCCAAATAGCTCCTAATCTCCTATCAATAGCATGCCACCATAGACTTGACTCAACTCTAAATCTTATTCATCCCCTTCAAGGTAGAAAGACATTAACTGTTCATTGTACAATCAGCAGCAGTGGATTTGGGTTCTTCTTAATTACCACAAAATATGTGAGCATGTCATGATCCCTCTGGACATAGGGTGATCACATATTATTGTAGTTTAATTACTTAAGTGCTTGGCTTTCTGCAAAATAATAGAGATTTTCACATATATATATTCTAAGTAATATATTTTTTTAGCAGTTCCCTAAACCAACATGCTTTTCCTTAGCAATTTTACAAACAGTGGCATCAGTATCACAAAAATTAGACAACACAATTTGCAACATTTAGATGTTCAATTTCAATACCATGTATCAGGCATATTCAACACCAATATCTTAATCCAGATACCCAGTTAAAACACAAACACAGTAACAGAGTCATAGAGATGTACAGCATGGAAACAGACCCTTCGGTCCAACTCGTCCATGCCGACCAGATATTCCAATGAATGACTACAAAGGATTAGTGGTGGTGTTCAAGTCTTTGGGTTTTATCCAGGAGAATTTCAGGCTGACAGGCTGTAGTTGTAATCTGAATGTTATAACCAAGTTGCTGCACTGTAATTCACCATCTAGAACTCTTATGCATTTCTTACCCAAAGAAATTCTCTGGCTACACATCATGGCGGTGAATACCATACGAACAACAACCTTTTTAACCTTCATGTTTGACAAATGGATGAGGGTCTGAACTTTGCTCTATGCTCGAAGAAGCAAGAACAGAGTTCAGAGATTATACATAGGAAAAGTAGAACAAATGGCTGCCAATGAAACCTAAGTAAATTACTTTACACAAGTACAATAAATTACCTATTAAAATTAATAAAGATTCAGTGGCGACACCTTGTGCATGAAAATAATGAAAATAACCATTGGACAGGATCTGCAGTCCTTACAAATATTCAACCCACCTTCACCATGCTCTTACATTAAGAAAATGTTCAATTAATTAATATTTCTGTTGCATGTAAATTGCCCAGTGAATTGATAAGCACAAGATGGTATACATTGGGCTGGAGCTTTGTTCCACAATGATTGCATACTGGACTGAAACTGTGACTACATCCCGACAGGCGACAGGTTAGAGTTTATTATTAGTGGAAGGTGAGATAACGGAGTTTTACATGATTTCATGCAGTTTTTGAGCTCAGAGTTCTACATGAATGATTGCAGTTTTTGAGCAAAGTACAATGTAACCCTGCAAGTACAAATTCACCCCACAAAATACATGTGTGCAATTGGGTCTTTGTCTGTGTGTGTGTGTCTGGGTTGGGGGTTGTGAGTGTGAGAAAGGTTATGTGTGTGTGTGTAGTAAGTGCAGAGTGTCTTAAGTCTGTGAGGGGGTGCATGTGTGAGTGTGGGAGTGTGTGTGTCTGTGAGGGTGTGTGTGAATGTCTGTGTGTGCATCTGTGTATATGTGTGTCCGTGTGTATGTGTGTATAGGAATGCCGGTGTGTGTGTGACAGTGTGTGTGTAGGAGTATCTGTGTGTGTGTGTATAGTGCAATGGTGGTCACCTATAATGTGGCCCTCCCTATGGTACTGAACTTAGCTATCAGCCTCTGCTCGGCCACTTTTCGCTGCTGCCTGTCCCGACGTCCGCCTTGGAGGATGGTCACCCGAAGATCCGAGGTCAAATGTCCTGTACCACTAAAGTGTTCCCCAACTGAGGGAACACTCCTGTCTGTTGATTGTTGTGCTGTGCCCATTCATCCATTGTCGTAGCCTTTGCTCGGTTTCCCCAATGTACCATGCCTCAGGGCATCCTTGCCTGCAACATATAAGATAGGTGGCTGAGTCACATGAGTACCTGCCATGTACAAGGTGGGAGGTGTCCCCACCCGTAATGGTGGTACCTATGTCCACACTCTGACATGTGTTGCAGTGCCTTCTGTGACAGGGTTGTATGGAGTTGTCTTGAGAGCCGGGCAGCTTGCTACGAACAATCTGTTTGAGGTTTGGCGGCTGCTTAAAGGCAAGTAATGGAGGTGTGGGGAAGGTCTTGGTGAGGTGCTCATCCTCATTGATAATGTGTTGCAGGTCACGAAGAACATGGCGTAGTTTTTCAGCTCCTGGGAAATACTGAACGACGAAGGGTACCCTGTCGGTTGCAGCACGTGTCTGTCTCCTCCTTGCTGTGGCACATCAGAACTGGCGGTCGATGAGTTGGTCATTGTACCCCGTTCTTGTGAGGGCATCCCTGAGTACTTCCAGGTGTCCGCCACGTTCCTCCTCATCTGAGCAGATCCGGTGTACGCGGAGGGCTTGTCCATAGGGGTGGCTGTTTTAATATGTTTTGAGTGGAAGCTGGAGAAGTGTAGCATTGTGAGGTTGTCTGTGGGTTTGCGGTAGAGTGAGGTGCTGAGGTGTCTTTTTTAGATTAGAATCAATCTAAACATCATGGCATAGACAGAGAACAGAGGGGCTAACACCTTCAACATGTTGTCTGGCTATCACCATTGTTAACAGCTAACCGGAGAATGCAACTTTTTAAAAAAAATGTTTTGTGATTTACACATGAAAGACGTGAAACTATCACTGTATTCTAACAGATGAAAGGCTTAACAATCAAATTTTTCAATGTATAATTTCAGTTACATCACACTGTAAATTTTTGCTATAAATTCTGTGTTACGATCGAGCCCTCTACTACCACCTGATGAAGGAGCGTCGCTCCGAAAGCTAGTGCTTCCAATAAACCTGTTGGACTATAACCTGGTGTTGTGTGATTTTTAACTTTGTCCACTGCCAAGAGTGCGACTGCCGCAGATCACGTGACCTCGGTCAGTGTCACAGGGAAGATGACGGACCCGTTCGGTTGTTTGGGGGGGAATGTTGTTACGTGACGGACCCGGTCGGTGGGGGCGGAAGTCGTTAAGCGACGGAACCCGCTAAGCGACGGAACCCGTTCGGTGGGGGCGGAAGTCGTTAAGCGACGGAACCCGTTCGGTGGGGCGTGGGGGAAGACATTAAGTGAGGGGCAACGGGCCATGGAGGCTCTGCTGGACGAGCGGCGCCGCGATTGGCCGCAGGACACGGTCGGCTACCGGCTTTATGAGGTTCCTCAGCCCGAGCCCGAGCCGGATCCCGATCCCGGGGCCCGGTTGGTGCGGCAGCTGGAGGGGATCGTCAGCAGCCTGGCCCCGCTCTGCGCCGCTTACATCTGGCACAATGAGGCCTTCAGGCTGCAATACACGCCGGCCCGCGGTGAGTGCACAGTCCCCGAGGGGCTGGGCCGGGCCGGGCCGGGCCTCTCTGATGGCCCGTGCAAACCCCTCTGTGCCTGAGCCCATGCATCGTCAAATCTGATAGCTGGTGATAAATATTATTCATAAGTATAAACATTAGATATCAGATTTAATGATATGACTCCATAGAAGTGCTCAGACACAGAGCTGGATAAGTGTCGAGAGTGTGGTGCTGGAAAAGCACAGCAGGTCAGGCAGCATCTGAAAAGGAGGAGAATCAACGTTTCGGGCATAAGCCCGAATGGAGCTGAATAAATGTGAATTACGTTTATTATAAAATAAAGCTATAGTCGCGATTGTCCTGTCGGGCCATAGGGTTGAATAGAGAGAAATAACTGGTGGTGGTTTAATCTGAGGGTCACCAAGCCTCAGAATTGAGGCTACACTATTGGCATAAAACTGTATAGCAAACCAGCCGTCCAATGGAACTAACCAACCCCTATATATAACATTATATATATATATATATATATATATATCACTATCTTTAACATTTCTATCACTGACAGCAGCAGCAGTGTGAGTCATCTACAAGATGGACAGCACCACTCACCTGGTCTCCCCCAAAGTACCTTCCAAATGCAGCATCTCTACCATCTGGGACTGGGACAGCTGATGCATGGTAGGGAGTCAGTCAGCAGAGTTGGCAAGGCATCTAGTTTATGATGCAGAGTGATTCCAACAGCGTGGATACATTTTCAGTTTCAGCTGAGGTCATGATGTCTTGGCGGCTACACAACCTCACTTGAGGCATGGTGACCCTCACTAACACTTGTCTCCCTCAAATGAGAGAGCAGCCTATGATCCTCTGGGAATAAGACAAAGTGGGAACATTGCCACTTACAAGTTTACCTCTGAAGTATAGTGGTCAAAGTCCTAGAACTTTCCCAACAGCACTGTGAGAGTACTATGCCATATGGACTGCAGGGGTTCAGGAAGGTATCAACTTATGGAAGGCAATTAGCAATGGGTAATAATTGAATTTTACATCTCATGAAAGAATTTTCTAAAACCTCCCACAGAAAGTTACAGTAAATATTCTTGCGAATGTGGATGGAAAATTCTGAAAGTGAACAGTGTGTGGAGGGTGAGGGTGCTGTCAAGACATCACTTAGAATGAGGATGACACTTGTTCATGACAAGAGCCTGTGTGTCAAGTCTTTAAACATGGGGAGGCTGTCTCACTGCAGTTGCTGCACAGGTTTGCTGGAGATATACATGGCATTATAGATGCTTTTAGTTAACCTTTCTGACATGTTATGACATGTCTGATGCAAGTGGGCGGCACGGTGGCACAGTGGTTAGCACTGCTGCCTCACAGCGCCTGAGACCCGGGTTCAATTCCCGCCTCAGGCGACTGACTGTGTGGAGTTTGCATGTTCTCCCCGTGTCTGCGTGGGTTTCCTCCGGGTGCTCCGGTTTCCTCCCACAGTCCAAAAGATGTGCAGGGTCAGGTGAATTGGCCATGCTAAATTGCCCGTAGTGTTAGGTAAGGGGTAAATGTAGGGGTATGGGTGGGTTTCGCTTCGGCAGGTCGGTGTGGACTTGTTGGGCCGAAGGGCCTGTTTCTATACTGTAATCTAATCTAATCTAAAAAAAGAGGGACCTGAACCAGGACTCCTTAACCCAAGGGGTACGGATGTTACTACAATTCCACAAAAGCCCTAAAGTAAGGGACAGCAAGTAAGTTCGGGTAGCATGGTGCCTCAGTAATTAGTATTGCTGCTTCACAGGGACCTGGGTTTTATTCCAGCCCTGGGCAACTGTCTCTGTGGAGTCAGTGCATTTTCCCCATGTCTGCGGGGTTTCCTTGCACCAGATGCTCTGCTTTCCTCACACAGTCCAAAGATGTGCAGGTTAGGTGGATTTGCCAGGCTAAATTGCCCCATAGTGTTCAGGGATGTGTAGGGTAGGTGGATTAGCTATGATAAATAAGAAGTTACGGGTATAGATTGGAGAGCTGAGTTTGGCTGTGATGCTGTTTGATGTGTTGGTAAGGACTCAATGGGTTGATGGCATAACTGCTCTGTGATTTCAAGGAGAGATGAAAATTCTGTTTTATTTAGAGGAGTAAACAACGGTATAGAAAAAGGAAGAGAGATATATATAAGCTGAGCTCCTGAACCTAGCTTGTGTGACAGTGAATTGAATAATGTTCTCTCATTTGTAAATCCTTGTGATTATGTTTTTGCTATGTCTTCTATTCAGATCCATCACTGATGTTTTGGTTTGAGTCTAAACCCTGCCGATCTAAGCTAATTAGTGCACCATTGTTTAAATTTAAGAAGCTAATGCAAATATTTCTTTTTAGGAGATGTTCCTGCTCACATTGGTGGTGTCACAAACTTTGGGGATAATGTGGATGACGAATGGTTGATTGTCTACCTCATTCAACAAATCACGAAAGAGTTCCCAAACTTAGCAGCAAGGTATAGAATTCCTTTAGAAGTGAAATTTTTTTAAAAAATTCTACATTTGAAGTAGTTTCTGATGAAAAGGCAATAAAATATTCAACATTTATTTTTACTTAAATCTAATGTTCAATTTTTGTTTTTGTGTGTAGTGTTGACGATAATGATGGGGACTTCTTGTTAATTGAAGCTGCTGAGCACCTGCCCAAATGGTTGACCCCTGACACTAGTGAAAACCGGGTAAGAAAGCCTCCACCCTTTTCCTTGCCGCATTTCTCCCTAATGAAGCCAATGAGTCATAGGATCATCTAGTCCCTTACTAAGATGGTCATTCTTTGTAATCCGTGCAGACTGGTACCTATTTCACAGCGTAATCCTGTCCTTTCTGGATAGCAACACTGAAATGCCAACACTAATTTCCACCATCTCCTCCAAGCCCTGGGACACTGGAATCAACTACCACATTTCTGTTGTCTCAATAGAACCACAGAAAGGGGCCATTCAGCCCATCATGCCTGCACTAACTGAATAAACTGGCTGCCATTTTAAGCTCACTTTCCAGCACCTGGTGTGTAGTTTTGCAGATTATAACACTTAAGGTGTAGATCCATCTTTTTAAATGAGTTGAGGTTTTCTGCCTTAACCACCAAACCAGCAGTGAATTCCAAATGCTAACATTTTCCTTCATGACTCCCCTAATAGACAATAGGTGCAGGAGTAGGCCATTCTGCCCTTGGAGCCTGCACCACCATTCAATATGATCATGGCTGATCATCCTTAATCAGTATCCTGTTCCTGCCTTAACTCCATAACCCTTGATTCCACTATCCCTGAGAGGTCTATCCAACTCTTTCTTAAATGAATCCAGAGACTGGGCCTCCACTGCCCTCTGGGGCAGAGCATTCCACACAGCCACCACTCTCTGGGTGAAGAAGTTTCTCCTCATCTCTGTCCTAAATGGTCTACCCTGTATTTTTAAGCTGTGTCCTCTGGTTCGGCACTCACCCATCAGCGGAAACATGTTTCCTGCCTCCAGAGTGTCCAATCCTTTAATAATCCTTTTATTAATCACCCTAAACCAGTATCCCTGGTAAATGACCTCTCAGTGAGGGATAATGGGTCATCCCTATCCACAGCATCCAAGTCCCTCAGTATTTTGTAAACTTAGATTAACTGACCTCTCAACTTCCATGGTTTGAATGAAAACAACCTGGGCCTATCCGATCCTTCCTCATAGCTGCAGCTTTCAAGCCCTGCAGCATTCTTGTAAATTCCCTCTGTATGCTCTCTCGGTCAGTTAATTATGTTCTTCCTGTAATATGACCAGAACTACACAAAACTTCAGCTATGGCCTAACGACTTCTTTTATCATACTGGCATTGCATTTCTGCTCTTGTATTTAATAGCTCAGCCAAAGAAGGAGAGTGTCATATGTCTCCTTTACTATCTTATCTGCCTGTCCTGACACTTTCAGGGACTATGGATTCGTACTTTGAGGTCGGTCACTTCCTCTACCCCTGTCAATATCATGACATTTATTTTTTATTGCTATCCTCTTTTGCCCTCCCCAAGTGCATAACTTTGCACTTCTCCGGTTTGAACTCCATCTGGCACTTTTACTTCCACTCAACCAAACTATGGATATCTTTCTGCAGGCAACAACATTCCTCTTCACTGTCCACAACCCTGTCAGTTTTTTGTCATCTGCAGACATGACTGGATTTTTCTTATTCTAGAACTTTTATTACAGCTTGTGATATGACTGTTATAAGAGGGTTTTTTTGCGCCATATTAAGAATCTATGAACAACAGAGGTGAATGGTTAATTAGATTTTAGGGTGGTTTTGGGGCAACGTTTCAGGGCATATCATTTTATATTTGTTTCAATACTCTACTGGCCTGTGGCAGTGCACCAGATGTAAAGCTTTTAGTTACATTCATAGATTTTTGTTCCTGATTATGTTTCCTACAAAATGCAATATAACTTTATTATTTCTGCTGCTGCTCTTTAGGTTTTTTTTTATCGTGGAGAGTTGCATATCATCCCAATCCCTCAGAACCCAGGAGAAGTCTCTTGGTTATCAGCTAGCAGTCCCACCATCTCTCAAGCACTCCGTCTACTCAACTCTCATTCTGACAAATGTCTGGCAGCAGAACCCATTCGCAAAGCTATAAGGAGACGCATTCAGAGGTAATTAGAATTGGTTCTGAATCTTTAGAATAGTGAAAATGCAATTAGCCAATACATTCTTTACATCTGCCTTATCAAAAACTTAAGAAAACAAAAGCAACCTGTTGTAGAAATTCCATTTTTTTGAAGGGGAAATCAGGCACGTGCAGAGGCAGCCACAAAATACCCTGCTGGAGAATTCAAGCTTTCTTTAAACAAGGGATAGATAAGACAAAGGACATGGGAGCAGAAATTAGGCCACCCAGATCATTGAGTCTGCACCGCAAAAATCTGGTCTTATGTGCTGATCCTGTTAATGTCGGGAATATCTCACACTGTACAGTGTAGCTCCCCAAGAGTTCATTCTGTGAATATCTTCCCGATCTTTGACCTCTTGGGTACTTTGAAAGTCCTATAAGCTTAGGTTATGCAAGGCAGCATCTAGAATTAAGAGTATGAAATTTCGTTAGCCTAAAAAATGCATTTTGGCATTCCTGTATCACCACATGGATTCTTTACTCTTCTCCAGCAGCTGAATCCTGAATCTCAGCTGAACATTTGAGTTTGAATTTGTAGCAGAGATTGGAGACGATGAAACTGAGCTGTGCTGCTAACATAACTGAAATTCAGTGCATTCACATTGCTATTGATTGCCATTCGTGCAAGTTGGGAATCTGATTAGGTGAATGAAATAGTCAATCGGGTATGAAATGACAGTTGTGATGTAGCGAGTAATGAGAATTGTAAACTTTATGCTAATTATGGTGTATTCATCAGAAATGTTTGGCAGAAAATGACCACTGCACCTTACTAAATTTTCCTGTAGCTGGTTGTGTTGATCACTTTTTCTGTAGGAAATCGCCATTGTTTCCCCCCCCCTCTCCTATTGTCACCTATTTTGTTATATAGCTGACAGGACCTGGTATGAATGCACTCACACTTCGAACATTTGCATGATGAGCTGCTTTTTTTTCTGACTATCACTAATGTTAATACTACCTGTCTGATTGGAGTTTGCACATTATCTCTGTGTCTGCGTGGGTTTCCTCTGGGTACTCTGGTTTCCTCCCACAGCCCAAAGGTGTGCAGGTTAGGTGAATTGGCCATGCTAAATTGCCCATAGTGTTAGGTGTATTAGTCAGTGGGAAATACAGGGTAGGGGAGTGGGTGTGGGTGGGTTACTCTTTGGAAGGTCGGTGTGGATCTGTTGGGCCAAAGGGCCTGTTTCTATACTGTGGGAATCTAATCTAATTGCTCACTTTGTTTCTTTTTGGCATTCAATCAGACCTGAATCAACAATTAAACAAAGTCTTGTTAAGTGCTATTGAGACTTGAATTGTTGCTTAGCATGTAATCCTGGCAATGTACTATTCAGAGTTTGGGACAGAATAATTACAGCAACAAAGCAGTAATATTATGAACAGATACTGAAAGGAGCCACTAAGCAGTTGATCAATCATCTGGCTAATGTGCTGGTGAACTCTATAAACAACTGTCACATTATCAATTATTTGCGCTGCTGTTAGCTATGTGTTGATTTGTGTTACTGAATTAGTCACTGTAACCTTGTAGGATAAAATGTTTTTTATTTGAGCTTGTTATAGACCCAGACCAAACCCCCTCAACACATATTAAGAAGATAGCCTAGACCCTAACTTTTCCTTATTTCAAAGGCAAATGCCAGGCATTGCGTTCCAGGTGCAATTTGATTCGTCAAACTACCAGCCTTGATGCAAAACACACTTTTATTCATACACTATGGTTAAAAATACAACAAGAGAAAGAAGAAGTTGGAATAACTAGGTCCGCTTGTGTTTGTCATTTGTATAAATGATTTAGATGAGTATATAGAAGGCATGGTGAGTATGTTTGCGAATGGCACCAAAATTGGTGGTGAAGTGAACAGTAAAGAAGGATATCTAAAATTAAGGAGAGATCTTGATCAATTAGCTCAATGGGCTGAGGAGTGGCAGGTGAAGTTTAGTTCAGGTAAGCGCGAAGCATTGCATTATGGTAAAACAAATAAAGGCAGGACTTATTCACTTAAAAATAGGGCATTGGCTAGTACTGTAGAACAGAGATCTAGGGGTTCATGTACATAACTCTTTGAAGTCTGTATTACATATAGACAGGGTGCTTAAGCGTTTAGCACACCTGCCTTCATTGCTCACACCATTGAGTATAGGAGTTAGGGTGTCATGTTGGGGTTGTACAGGATATTGGTGAGGCCTCTTCTGGAATATTATGTTCAGTTCTGGTTTCCCTGTTATAGGAAGGATATTATTAAGTTAGAGAGGTTCAGAAAAGATTTACCAGGATGTTGCTGGGAATGGAGGGTATGAGTTATAAGGAGAAGCTGGATAGGGTGGGACTTTCTTCCACTGGAAAGGAGGAGTTTGAAGGGTGACCTTGTAGAAGTGTATAAAATCATGGAGTGTATAGATAAGGTAAGTGGCAGGTGTTTTTAGGGTGGGGACTTTCAAGACTAGGGGGCATATTTTTAAGGTGAGAGGAGAAAAATTTAAAAATACATGAGGAGCAACTTTGTTTTATACGAGTGGCTCATACGTGGAATGAACTTCCAGAGGAAGCGGTGGGTGTGGGTACAGTTACAACATTTAAAAGATGTTTGGATAAGTACATGAATGATGTGCAGGTTAAGTGAATTGACCATGCTAAATTGCCATAGTGTTCAGGATGTGTAGGTTAGGTGCATTAGTTGGGGTAAATGTAGAGTAATGGGGAATGGGTTTGGGTGGAATACTCTTTGGATGATCAGTGTGGACTCGTTGGGCCAAAGGGCTTGTTTCCACACTGTACGGATTCTATGAAAAATGTTTGAAGGATACGGGCCAAGCGCAGGTCAGTGGAACTAGTTTAGTTTGAGACTATGAATAGTATGGACTTATTGGACCAAATGAGTCTAACTTACTTCTATTGGGAAACTTAACAGAATAATAAATTATTTAACTACTAAACAGTAACTGTTCCAATATAGTAACTTTCCATAAACACACCCTTGGCAAAGGCAAATTCAGTAAAATAGATTGTCTCACATGCAATTCTCTGCGTATGTGTCTGTGTCTGTCTGTCGTACTCTGCTGCACGTTTCCAGCAACTGCTACTGAAAGCTAAAACTAAAAATCCTGGTTTTGTGGAAGCTTGACCCCACACATTCAGTCTGTTTCAATTGTTTCAACATCTTTTTTTATTTAAAAAAAACCCCAAGACCTCCCAGGCTGTTTAATTTATTGGATTCAAATAGAAAGCTGTGTTGAAACCTCTTGTCAAAAAATAGGACAAAATACACCTCAAAGAAGCTGCATCCTTAAACTTTCAACCTTCTTTCTTCAGTCTTGAATGGTATTTCTTTGCTTTCCACAGTTATCCAGAGAAGATTTATGCTGATCAACATCGAGCTTACTGCTATGTTCCAGCAGGTATTGCTGCGGTGCTGAAACGTCGTCCTGATCTGTTGGCATCTGCCGTCCAAGCTTTCTATCTTCGTGATCCTATTGACCTGCGTGCTTGCCGTCCCTTTAAGATCTTTCTCCCAGAGACCCGTGTGATGACTCTGGTAAGAGCCTTTTAATGTATTAGAAAATGTCATACCATTAGATTGAGGAAAAAGCAGGCAACTAACAAAGATGCATGGCAGTCGTGATTAGTCAGAATGTTACAAACAGTAGAGAATAACTAGCTGATTAACTGGAAGGAATAAATTACAATATGAAAGGAACTGTCTGCCTCAGAAGGCAGTGGAGGTGAGGTGTTTAAATATTTTAAGGCAGAAGATTTAATGGTATTGGGGCAAATGGCAATGTGGGCTTCAAAACATAAACAGATCAGCCATGATCCTATTCTACAGCAGAGCAGGCTTGAGGGTCAAATGGCCAATTCTCCTCTCAGATATTCATATTTGAGTCATGGATATAAGCAAGTGCAGTCGTTTATAGAAAGAACAAAGACATGCTGGGTCTGGGTGGGTTACTCTTCGGAGGGTCGGTGTGGATTGTGGGGGTTGAAGGGTATGTGGGGTTTCTATGACATGCATTTGTGTATTATTTCTGATGACTGCCAACTGAGCTTTGAAGCCAATGAAGTATCTTTTGAAGTATGGTTACTGTTGTAATATAGAACATGTAATGTAGGGTTATATGTTATATCTTGCATCTCTTGTACTTTTTCAGCCTAGGAAGCAATTATTAATATATTAAAAGCATCATAAATGTGTATATCTGAATATGTTACCCATAGGACAATCGGGTGTCAAATATCCTCTTGCATTTCATTTTAGGTGACATTTACAAAATGCTTATACGCCCAATTACAGCAGCAGCAGTTCACACCGGACAGACGGAGTGGTTATGCACTTCCTGCACAATCCGATCAGCATTTCAAAGCACATGCATTGGGCATGAAGCTGGTAGGTAATGTGGAATATTGATGTTTTAGGATACCAGGCTGCATCTACTGCTATTTAAAAACAATTACAGTCTGACTGTCTTGCTATGGTGAGCAGTCTGGTTACCAGGGTTAGAAACTGGTCAGAACAGACCTTGAATACTGTATTCAGTTGTATTCACTGAGGCACTTGTAATCACGTCAGACATTTGAAGCTGGTTCAGCAAAGCATACAAAGTTTACAAGTGTTACAAGGAAACTCTGGAGAAACCTGATCTTTTTAAATTTGGTAACGAAGCATCTGAAAGATTTCCTGACTAATCAAGTTAGTTAAAAGTATAAAAGAGATCAATTTGAAATATTCGAGATCTAGTTTTTAAGAACTTGCAACAGCACAGGTACGAATAGCTGTCTTGTGAATTCTATGGGGAAATATCCATCATTCATTGAAAGTAAATTTTTGATTATCAGACCAAAAAATAATTTCTTTATTCCTCAACTGTGAGAATCAATTCTATACTCCTTAGTTTCCCATTTTTAATTTTTTGTCTTTTTAAAAAGCATTTAAAGATATATTTAAGAGCTTCGCAATTTTATAGGGTTTATGCATAATTTTAAAATATACCATTAATGTGAGCTTAGATTAAAGGAGCATGTCAGAGAATCTTCATATTCATGAGCCTTTTGTTAATATTGGCATATAATTAAAAATAAAGAACTTAAACATGCTTTTGCTAATGTTATTTAAATTTTTAATCAGCTGCCATTCTTCTCCTGCTGTTTGGCTAATTAGTTCTCCAGCTTTAGCTATGCTTGAAGTACTAAAGACTGAGAGATGGCAGAGCAAATTATTGAGATCTGCTATATGTAGAGAGCTGAAATCCCTTCCTGCCCAACTCTCATCATGTTTTATAGCAATGCTTTATCTTGCCTTTGTGCCATGCGTTTTGTGAATACTGTTACTGTTCAGCCCATTTTTAATGTTTACACTGCAGCTCATTTTCTACCTTTAATTTTCTAGGCCCATGGCTTTGAGATTCTCTGTTCAAAATGTTCGCAGCACTTCCCTAGTTCCAAGACACAAAGCAATGTTTCCAGTGACCCACTCTGGGAAGGCTTTATAAGCAGTCTAAAGAAGAACGACTATTTCGGGGTAAGGCTGAGATTTGTTTTCAGTCTGTCTGGCATTTGTTCAGTAATGGCATCGCTGGAGTATTAGATTCAGTTGCAATTGATGTTTGTCGGTACAGTTTTTTCAATTCCTGGATTTTAAGGGTTTATGAATTCAACGTGACTACTCTCACCCACTGTTGTGCTTGTATCTCTGTATATTTTTATTTTGCTAGCAGGTATGCACTGCTTTTCCTTTTGAATGAACAAGTAGATGAGCAAATAGTGTTGTGCAGGAATAGTATTTGTGCTCGGTGTAGGAAATGTGTGACAAGCTGATAGGGGACAGTATTAATAATGTTTAAGAATAAAGTGACAATACCTTACATTTTCAGCAGGTAGCGACACCTTATTGCATGGCGAGCCTGGTGGAAGCTTCCGGAAGAAGTGATTGATTTTTGGCTTTAAACAAGGGTGTATGAAGTTGTCATGCTATCTGACCACCTCTGTCATCGGAGATTATTACAAATATGGTGTATGACCAGCACTTGTCAATTTAAATGCATTCACTGTATACAAAATCGGCTTGACGTGAGGAGACGGGCGGTTGTTCACACTGGAGACTGTGACCAGCGGTGTGACCGCAAGGTTCAGTTCTGGGTCCGCTGTTGTTCATCATTTATATCAATGATTTGGATAAGAAGATAGGAGGCATGGTTAGTAAGCTTGCAGATGACCCTAAAATTGCTGGTATATTGGGCACTAAAGAAGATTATCTAAGGGCACGTGGGATCCTGATTTACTGGGCCATTGGGCTGAGGAATGGTAGTTGGAGTTTAATTCAGATAATGCATTTTGGTAAGACAAACCAGGGTAGGAATTACACAGCTGATGGTAGGGCCCTGGGATGTGTTGTCGAACAGAGAGCTTGAATGTGGCAAACAAGTAGACATGGTGAAGAAGAAATTTAGCATGCTTGCCTTCATCAGTCAGAGCACTGAGTACAGGCGTTGGGGCATCATGTTATGGCTGTACAAGACCTTGATGAGGCCACATTTGGAGTACTGCGTAAAATCTTGATTGCTATGCTATAGGAAGGATGTTATTAAACTGGAAACTGCAAAAGATGATCTACAAGGATGTTACCAAGACTAGAAGGTTTGAGTTATAAGGAGTGGCTGGATAAGCTAGGACTCTTTCCCTGGAGCTTAGGAGGCTGAGGGGTGACTTCATAGAGACTAATACAATGATGAGGGACATGGATAAGGTATCCTTATCCTCAAGGTAGGGGATGTCAAAACTGGAAGGTACAGGTTTTACTTTTTCACATGGAGGGTGGTGCATATATGAAACGAGCTAACAGAGGAAGTGGTACAGGCAGATACATGGATAAGAAAGGTTTAGAGGGATATGGACCAAACAAGGCAAATGGGACTTCAGTTTTGGAAACGTGCTCAGTATGGACAAGTCCATAAGACATAGAAGTGGAAGTAAGGCCATTCGGTTCATCGAGCCTAGTCCGCCATGTAATCATGGCTGATGGGCATTTCAACTCCACTTACCTGCCCTCTCCCCATAGCCCTTAATTCCTTGCAATATAAAGAATTTATAAGTCTCTGTCTTGAAGACATTTAAAGTCCCAGCCTCCACTGCATTCTGTGACAATGAACTCCACAGGCCCACCACTCTCTGGCTGAAGAAATGTCTCCTCATTTCCATTCTAAATTGACGCCCCCTAATTTTAAGGCTGTGCCCACAAGTCCTAGTCTCCCTGCCTAACAGAAACAACTTCACAGCATCCACCCTTTCTAAGCCATACGTTATCTTGTAAGTTTCTATTAGATCTCCCCTCAACCTTCAAGTCCCCTCTGTGCTGTATAACTCTGACTTTATAATAGAATAAAGTGTTTTCTTTAACGTAATATCATCACAGTACCTAAAAAGCAGCTTAATCAGCTGAACAGAACTTGGGACATCCTGAGATTGTCAAATGTATTATGTGTGCGTGAGTCCATCTTTTGTTCTAACTGTATTTAAACGTTGTGCCATTTTCTCAAATGAGTAGCTGCATATTTAATTATATAATTTGTTGGGATTCTGGATGAACATATAGCAACTTGTACAACATTTTAATGGTCTTTTATGATTTTTCTAAAGTTTTTTTAAAAATTCATATCAAAAAATCATATGTCCTGAATGTAGATTTGCTTGCTGAGGTAGAAGGTTCATTTTCAGATGTTTCATCACCATACTAGATAACATCCTCAGTGAGCCTCCAGATGAAGCACTGGTGGCATGGCCTGCTTTCTAATTGTGTTTAGGTTTCCTTGGGTTGGTGATGTCATTTCCTGTTATCTTTCTCAGGGGCTGGTAAATGGGATCCAAGTCAATGTGTTTGTTGATAGAATTCCGGTTGGAATGTGATGTTTCTAGGAATTCTTGTGCGTGCCTCTATTTGGCTGGTCTGAGGTTGGATGTGTTGTCCCTGTCAAAGTGGTGTCCTTTCTCATCTGTATGTAAGGATACTAGTGAGAGAGGGTCATGTCTTTTTGTGGCTAGTTGATGTTCATGTGGTTAGTGTTCTGCCTTTTTGTTCAATGTAGTGTTTGTTACAGTTCTTGCAAAGTATTTTGTAAATGACAAAACAAGCAAAACTAATGTCCCTAATGCAAGAACTGTAACAAACACTACATTGGACAAACAGGCAGAAAACTAGCCACCAGGATACACAAACATCAACTAGCCACAAAAAGACATGACCCACTCTCACTAGTATCCTTACATTCGGATGAGGAAGGACACCACTTTGACTAGGACAGCACATCCATCCTAGGTCAAGCCAAACAGAGACACGTATGAGAATTCCTAGAAGCATGGCATTCCAACTGGAACTCTATCAACAAACGCATTGACTTGGATCCCATTTACCAGCCCCTGAGAAAAATAATATTGCCACAGGAAATTATGTCACCAACCCAAGGAAACCTAAACACACAAATAGAAAACGGGCCATGCCACCAGTGCTTCATCCAGAGGTAATTGATGTTACCTAGTATTTTGACGAAACGTCCGAAAACGACCCTTCCAGCTCAGCGAGCAAACCTACATCCAGAACCTCAACCTGAGCTACAAATCTTCTCCAAACTCGCAAAGATCATATGTCCATCCTAAGAATGAACGCTTTTCTCATTTTTATTGGAAGTGACATATTGCACGCTCTGTAGGTGGGGTAACAGGATAAGTGTTTGAATTCTGCTCAAATGTGAACACAGACACATTAGTGGATTGAAGTACTATATCTGAAAAAGTTAAACTGACCTGGAGGCATATTTGAGAATTTCACTTAGAGTTGTACAGCACGGTCCAACGCCGAACATAATCCCAAACTAAACTGTTCCCACCTGCCTGTTCCTGGCCCATACCCCTCCAAACCTTTCCTCATCATGTACTTAGCCAAGTGTCTTTTAAACATTGTAATTGTGCTCACATCCACCATTTCATCAGCAAGTTCATTCCACGCACAAACCACTCTCTGTGTAAAAAAATCTTTCTCCTCTCACCTTAATCGTATGCCCCCTACTCTTGAGTACGGGTTCAACTCTGCTTTCCTACTTGCTCCCCATCTCCCTCGATTTCCCGAGAGACCAACTATCTGTCTAATCTCAGCATGACATATAATCCACTACAGGAGATCCATGACTGCAGTTGAAAATTCCAAAGATTCACAACTAAACACCCCCTTCCCATCTCAGACCTAAATACTACTGAGGAACAAGGGTAGGCCACTCAGCCCTTCGAGCCTATTCTGTAAGATCACAGCCAATCTGATTCGGACATCTGCTCTACCTTCTTGATTACCCCAATAACCTTTCATTTCTTCGGCAGTAAAGAATCTGCCTTCAATATATTTTCAGGCTCTGCATCCAGTGCTTTTTTGCGAAAGGAAATTCCAAATAACTGGCCTCTCATCCTGAGAATGTGCCCTTTCTCAACAAGTGGGAACAATTCCAGACCATCAAACCTTCTGTCTCAATGGAATTGTCCTTCACTTCTCTAAACTCCAGAGAACAGACACACACACGCACACACACACACACACACGAACAAATGCATATGTACATACGTGTGAACAGATACATGTGTGTGAGCAAAATGCAAGCTCACACATGAACAGGCATGTACACTTGCATTAACAGCATAACCACACGTGAACAGACACTGAGATGTAATCACAGAATGAACGCAAATGCAAACAGACATGCAAATACACATGTACAGGGAATTAGCACATGGATGAGAACACATACACACATCACCTCAGCTGAGTCTTCACTGGTTTTGCCAAAGATCACCCAGGTATTTCCCTCCGAGAGGTCCAAATGGACATCATGGAGCCACAGTACCTGGCAGGCAGCCACCACTGCACAGGCCATGTAGGAGCTGTCCGATTTAGTACCTGTGATGAAACTCGATCTACAGAATAGCCTCCCTGCTGTAGCACTCTGATTCTTATTTCTTGCACCAATCTCCTTATGAAGCTGTGATCCATAGAAGTCCTAGCCTCTGGACTCTGCCGCAAAGTAGTTGAGGCCAAAACATTGAACGTTTTCACAAAGGCTTTAGAACTAGTTCTTGGGGTTAAGAGTTAAAAGGGTATGGGGAGACAGTGGGAAGAACAGAGTACTGAGTTGGAATGCTCAGCCTGTAATCCTACTGAGTGGCAGAGCAATCTCAAATGCATACTCCTGCTCCTACTTTCTAAATTTCCATGTATAAGTGTGCATCATGTTGTACATCAAGTCATCATAGCTAGAGTTTAGAAAACTGAGAGCTAATCTCATTGAAACAGAAGATTGCCTGGCTAGCAGGAAACAGTGAGCAGGATAGTTGGCAAAGTTGTAATTAGCAGTGTGGCACAGGGATCAGTGCTGGGATTTCAAATATTTACCATTTATATAAATGATTTGGATGAAAATGCAGAAGGTACAGTTGTCAGATTTACTGATGAGGCAGAGGTAGGTTGCAAAGGATATAAAGAAGCTACAAATATATATTAATAGATTAAATGATAGGGCAGTGATCTGGCAAGTGAAGTGTAATGTGAGAAAATGTGGAATTGTCTATTTTGCAGGAAAAATGAAAAGGCATATTCTCCAAATGATTGCAGGCTCTGAGATGCAGAGGGAGTTCCTCGTGCATGAATCACGTAAGGTCGATATGTAGATATAGCAAGTAATTCGGGAAATTGTTAGAATGTTGTTATTATTGCCAGATGAATTGAGTACAAAAGTAGGGTTATACAGGTCACATGTGAAACCACATGTACAGTACTATGTACATTATTGGACGTGTTATCTAAGGAAGGCTGTAAATGTATTGGAAGCAGTATAGTGGCAACCCAGAATAATACCTGGAATGGATGGGTTGTCTTTATGTGGAAGGCTTGAACCAGCTAGGCTTGAATTCACTGTTATTTGGAAGAGGGAGAGGTGACTTGGTTGAAAGGTATAAGATCCTGATGGGTTTTAACAGGGTAGGTGTGCAATGGATATTTCCTCCTGTGGGAGAACCTAGATTGAGGGGTTACAGTTGCAAAATAAATGATCACCCATTTATGACTGGGATGAGTTGAACTTTTTTTCTTAGAAGTTTGAGAGATTTTGGAATTCTCTTCCTGAAAAGGTGGTGGCAGCAGAATCCTTGAGATCGCAGTAGATAGATTTGTGTTAAAAAGGGGTTAAAGGTTATCCAGAGTTGGTAGGGATGTGGCTTTGAGATTAGAATCAGATCAGTTATGAACTTATTAAATGGTGGAGTAGTCTCAAGGGGCTGAGTGGCCTGCTCCTGCTCCTTATTTTGATATTCTAGATTTAGGATTATAGACTCACACAGGGCTAGACTGAGGCGAGATTGAAATTGTTAGAGATGATGGGAATAGGTTGAAAAAGTAAATTTGATGTAGAAGATCAGCAGTGATGTTAATGAGTGATGTAGCATGCTCAAGACCTACATTACACCTGAATTCTTGTTTCTTATTGTTTGTCAAGTCCTCAAAAAGTCTTCATATGCAGGCTGCCTCTTAGTGACATCATCTATTTCCTGGAGAAGGTCACTGGTGGTCATCATCTCCCTTGTACATGCGAACAGCACCCAGCTCTGTTGTTTCCCAGCCTCTTGTCTCCATCATCTATATGTCATCAAACTGCTTGTCTGTTTGTACAGTCTCTGACCAACAATAATTTCTTCCACTTTGACATTGATAACACCAAAGTTAGTTATGATCTTTTCTCCACTCACTGCTTTAAATGTAATTTCATTTCCACTGATTCAGTTCTTCTCCTCAGCAACAGTCTGGTCACAACCTCAAGGCTGTGCACAATGCTGAGTACATTTTCCAATTTATGTCCTTTCCTTCAGAAAACACCTGCGCACATCTCCTTTATATCACACATGTCTATACTTACCTCTAAAACTTATCCATTATTTTCACCATGTCCAGACTTGAATATACTTGTGCATTCCTCATCAGATTCCCATCCTACACCTTTCAGAAACTTCCCGTTCCCATTACTCCCTATTCTTGCTGACTATCTTTGGCTCCTTGCCCTTATTGGTTCAACTTTTAAATTCTTTGCATTTAAGCTAATTTAGGGAGGAGACAGGGTAAATATACATAACGTATGTGTGTACATTCCTGCTCCCAAAGCCTCCAATTTCTGTTTTCTTTGCCTTCTGTTCTCCCTTCTCTCATTCCACCATTGGTAGTCATGAAGTCTGTAATCCCGTCCATCTGCCTTACTGTCTCTCCCTCTTTCACTAAGGTGACTGATGGAAGAGGCAAAGATAACGCAGGGAAAAAAAAATATTTATACAGTGAGATGCAATGTCTCACAGGGTGGGGGGGGGGGGGGGGGGTAGATTCATTCAAAAGAAAATTAGTTCATTATTTGTGATGTAAACATCTGCAGGGTTATAGCTAAAAGGCAGAGAATCGAAATCAGAGTCTCTTTTGAAAATGATAGACATGGGCATAATTGGCTCAACATTCTGTTCTATAACTATTCTGTTGTTCTCTCCATTTTAAATTCCACCTTTACATCTAAGTCTTTGGTCTCTGTCCTAATACACTTGCCTTTAGCTTTCTGTTTGTTTTTTCTGTGAAGCACCTCGGGGCATTTTTCCTGCATTGACAATGCTATGTAAATTCTACAAAGCTCGGAATATGTTTTGTCACCTAGCTGCACAGGGTTAAAAATCACACAACACCAGGTTATAGTCCAACAGGTTTATTTGGAAGCACTAGCTTTCGGAGCACTGCTTCATCAGGTGGTTACAACCACACCACAACCACCTGATGAAGGAGCAGCGCTCCAAAAACTAGTGCTTCCAAATAAACCTGTTAGACTATAACATGGTGTTGTGCGATTTTTAACTTTGTACATCCCAGTCCAATACTGGCACTTCAAAATCACAGCAAAGTACAAGAGCATTTAAGCAATTGTGTAAAGTAGGAATTGTATCTTTCACTGTCTTGCAGTTGCTCTTTCAATTCTTACCAGCAGATGACAGCAGTGCATTATATAAATGTTCAGGAGCCATTTAATGACGGTAGCTATGTGGTAGAACTTTTCATATTAAATCATTTACAGCACTGAAATATCAGTTTGGCCTTCTGCAGAATTCGGTAAACATAAACAACAACTATAATGTTTATAATAGACAGCAATTGTCTGAGATACTTCTGAAAGGAGAAATAAAAAGCACATACTAATGAGAGAGTTAGAGATGACCGAAAGCATGGTTTTGTAAGTTTTGAAGAAATGTTTAAAGGCAACAGGAAAGGGGAGCAAAGCGAAAGTATTGCATCGAGCAAGGTTGCAGTGCCTGAGGGGTTTGCTGGCATTTGGCATCACTGAGTAATGCAGGATTCAAATGAGAGCAAGGCCTCCGGTAGAAAGCTGAAGGAATTCAGCTGGGATAAATCCGTGCAGAGATGTGTGAATGACAAAATGTTGAATCAATCTACCCAACCTACAGTCTCTCAACTTAAAGCTTTATTCCTGTTGTCAATAAATGACATCAACAGTTATTCCCAAATTAATGTGACAGATATTTGTTAGGTACGAATTGAGGAAACTTTCTTGTAGAGATCACCCATGATCTAATTGATTAGCAGGATGTACTTGAGGAGCTGAATGGCCTCACCCGTTACAATGTGTTCTTTCCACAATAAGTTTCCGAATGTGCATTTCCCCTGAATCTACAAGAAATTTGACTAGTTCATCTCCCCCAGCAACCTCTATTATTTCTTAGTTACAGTGACTTAGAAAGTTTATGTTCAAGAAAAGGTATTAAATATGTTAGCATTATAAAGAATCATGAAAGTCCACATGTAACCTTCAATTGTTTGTGCTGAGAGCGGTTGGCCAGGTAAATACAATGAGTGAGACTTTTCAGCCAAAAGTATAAAAACTAGCAGAACACGTCCCACCACCCCAGCTGGCAAGCAGCATTGAATCAAAAAGGCAGTAAATCGATAATGCTGGCAGCACATTCACATTGAATAGGCTGGTTTTATATACACAGCAGCTTAACACAAGCCGGTTATGTGTTTGTGTCTGACAGGGAGAGCTGGAGGGTTCTGCACGCTACAAAGACTTACTTCAAACGGCAGAGATTTACTTCCAACATTCTGTTTCCAGCCCCAGAAGGTACAATGCAAGATCATGTGTTCTGTGTGCTTACATTAACAAACTGAACTTAACCTGCTAACTCAACAATCCAAACCAGGGACAAAAACAGAAATTCCTGGAAAAGCTCAGCAGGCCAGGCAGCAACAGTGGAGAGAAATCAGAGTTAACGCCTCGGGTCAAGTGACCCTTCCTCTGAAGAGTCCGGTTTTACTCCAAACCGGGGAACTCTTTCAGTGTGAGTAGTTATGATATTAAAAAATTATTCAAGTTGACTGTATTAGAGAGAAACCGCACCACCATTATCAGCAGGTTTGACAAAGTCCAGGATTAGACTTGAGAGAACGGAGCTCAGAAGGTTCAGCTGGAGACACGTTGGAATGGGTGAGGAGAGTAGCAAAATAAAGGTGGTCGATTTTACATTGGCAGTTCTTGATGAAAAGATCAAGTGCAAGAGGAAAGGTGAAGGAGTCGAGGTGGAGGGAGTGGATGCTTCATTTAAGCTTTGTATTTATTCAAACTTTGGAGATATAGTGCTAAAGTTAGAACATTTCTAACTTCTGTGAACTTTAACTGGCACCTATTTAATGTATTAATAACTCATAAATAATTAGTTGTATTTTTCTTTTAAAGTCACACTCGCTCTTTCTGGTCTCCTCAGTTCACCTGCCTTCAGCCCAGGGGAGCAGGTCCTGCAGCTTTTGCAATCTCTGTCCTACAGTGTGGAAGAACTACAGAAAGAAGGGGACAGCCTCCCTCCAGAGGATGGTGCGTATTGTTGGTTGACAGTGCCTGAGAGGTTCATGGTACAGACCACAGACTGATTCTGCAATCTGAGCTTAGTGAATTGCACAGGATTACAGTCAAACCACAGTTCCATGAGTTAAAACACAAAGTCGATGTTTAAGCCCCAGTGTCACTGATTCAGTCACGAGACTGATCCTTGGAACTGAGTTATGAGAAAGGGTTAGAAAAACCTGAAGGAGTTTAATGGAGGTGTACAAAATAATAATGTATCAAATAAAAGGCAAATCTATAACATTGGTTCAAATTACCCTACCATTCAGATAAGAATATTGGGTCCAAACTACCAAGACTGTTGTCATGAAATTATATCCACAGATTGATCAACATGCAGCATTGGCTAGGGGTATTTTACCGAAGGCATAAACCCTGGAATAATTTTTAAAAGCTGTTAATTATGATGGAGGATAACTCTGGAAAGGTTGGAATGGGCAAAGGGGCCTTTTCTCAGCTGTTTACATCTCTGTACCTGGTTTGCAATCAGACCCGATAAGGCAAGATATTGGAGAATTAAATAAAAAGTTCCCAGCAGTGGTGCTATTCATTACAGGAAACAAAATACTGTGGATGTTTTTAATGTGAAATGAGGCCAATTTGACTCGCTGATGACCTTAGATGACTTCAGTAACCAGTAACATGGGTTCACACACTTTCCTGATTTCAGCCTGCTCCGTTCTTCTGCTAACATGTTGCGGGTATAAATGCTCATTAGATATCTCCTGCCATGGGATTTGACATTGTTACACAGTGGTTTTTATCCCTCCTGATAGCAATGGAATGATTTGTAGTAATGTCCCTTGTAAGCAGTTCACATCAGGAGTGCTCATTCATATCTGTTGTCTCACCTTTTTGATTCCTTTGCCTACCTAGATGACAGCTGGTTGGATATTTCACCTGAACAGCTGGATCAGATGCTGGAGGAAGCTTCTGGAAGGAAACTGTTAAATTCCGCCAGACAGGAGGAGGAACTGAATTATGATCTTGATAATGTCAGAAAGGGTATGAAGGCATTTGTCTCAAAAGTGTCCTCTCATGAAGGTGCAGAGATACCACGGTATGGGACATAAGAATTATTCATATATACTTTTTAAAACCTCAGCATGGATGACAGTAAACCTCTAATGTGAATGAATGTTGACCATATAACTTGCGTGGGCCAATCAAGTTTCTAGAATTGACCCAGGCTAACCACGTAACAGCATCAATCAGTCAGACCATTCAGGAAGATTTGGAGTAAATGTTTGGCTGCTATGATGGTTCTCCTTTCAGACTGCATTCTCTTACCATCCCCAGCCAAGCTAACCCTCTGATCCAGCAATATATCTATTCAGCAGCCTTCTAGACCTCCGTGCCCACACCCTTTGCCAAGCACAGCCTTGTGTGTACTCTTGAATGCACATTGATTCCTCCCCGTTCCATATCCCGTCTCTGAGGCCCTCTCCAAGTACCCAGCTTCCACCTCTTTATCCCTTCAAGGTAAAATCCTGGTCCTCCCAGTTTTGATCCCACAACTTCTCCACATTCTGTTAAATTCATTATTTACCTATATAAATAAGAACATACCAAATGAGTTTAATATGGATCCTGAATTACATCTGTGTGATTTTGTACAATTATCTCTACCTTCTAGCCCCAGTTCACATGGAAATCACACTTGACCTCAATCTTCATGTGCTATGTGTCAGGCAATCAACCAGTAAATACTAAGATGTTACATGGCCACTGAGTAAAAGCTTCAGATGTCCAATCTTACTGAATTATTACTGAGTTTGTTGTAATGTTCGTTGAAAATTATTGCTAAACCAAGATTATAACTGGAGTTCATTGATAGCAGCAACACATTTACAATGCACTGTTTGTGATAAAGCCACACCTTTACTTAAATTTTCTCAATCTCTCTGTCAGATCTTCTGCTACCGGCCAAGTTGAATTTGATGTGAATTCCTTCACTGGGGCTTTGGAAAGGATCTTAGGTAGGAATCTGCTCTGTACAGTATGACCTGCATCATCTTCATGTTAGACACGTGAAGCCACATTTTTTAGATTAGATTACATTACATTACATTACAGTGTGGAAACTTCGGCCCAACAAGTCCATACCGACCCGCCGAAGTGCAACCCACCCATACCCCTACATTTACCCCTTACCTAACACTACGGGCAATTTAGCATGGCCAATTCACCTGACCTGCACATCTTTGGACTGTGGGAGGAAACCGGAGCACCCGGAGGAAACCCACGCAGACACGGGGAGAACGTGCAAACTCCACACAGTCAGTCACCTGAGGCGGGAATTGGACCCGCGTCTCTGGCGCTGTGAGGCAGCAGTGCTAACCACTGTGCCACCGTGCTGCCCACATCTGCCCATTCAGGTGGATTCATGTCTGAAATGAGAAGAAACAGGTTAATCAAAATGGAATATTAACCTATCCTTTCATGTACAGACAGACGTCACTATTTCTTCTCTTTTTTGTAGTCTTCCTTCCCACCTGAGGTTATCGTACTACATTGTCAGCCATATTGTCAGTGGAGTCAGTTGGCTTTCAGTGAGTAGCTCTCTCACCTTTGAATCACAATGTGCCATGTGCAAGTCTCACTTCAGATTTGAGCACAAAAGTCAAGATGGAATTGCAATGCTGCACTATCAGATTGCTGCACTATCAGAGATGCTCCCTTTTCAATGAGATGTTAGACTCAGGCCCTATCTACACATTCACGGGGATATATATTATTTTGTTCTTTTAAGTTAAAATGATCCCATGGCATTATTTTGAAGGAGGGTAAGATGGCCTGGCCACTTTTTACCCCTCAATCACAAAATCATGTTATCTAGTCACTGTCACTTTGCTGCTCTCTGGGGGGTGTTTCTGTGTGCCTTTTGGCTGCTGTGTTTCCTACATCACAGTAGTGACTGTGTTTCCAAAAATGTTCTTCTTTGGCTGTGAAACATGTTGAGACATACAATGGTTGTGAAAAATGCCACATTAGTACACACTTTGTTTTATTGGACTGTTTTCTGGTCTTGACTGCAGGGGTAGAATCAGATGAGCTGGACTCTGATGATCTTGATGAGGAAGAAGATTACAATTTGTTGGACAGTGACGCAGAGTCTGACTCAAAAGAGGGTAAATCTGAGGAGGATATGTCAGCCGCAGAAACTCTTGAGAATATCCGAGAGTACATGAAGCAAATGGATCAGGAACTGGCAGGAACCCAAATTGGCAAAAGCTTTACTAAAGTCACTGATGAGGTATGTTGGCTGTTAAAAAGCCAACCTATTCATGGTTGGATGATTGCATTGTGAGATGGAGATTCTCTCAGCCTACCACCAACACTAGGCCAGTGATGTCTTGCTCATTGTCACTTTACCAGTCTTAGCAGCCCTGCTGACTGCATTTGCAGGCATCAAGTGGGTCCCTGCTGTGCTCTTTTCTTGTTGCAAAAGGTAAATTGAATCTCAAGCTTGACAGGTCAATAAATCTTTGATTCCATTTATCTCCTGCACTTCTTGGAAATCAGTGACATCCTTGTTCCCCACACCATCTCTCTATTTTTAGTAACTTCTCCAGAGCTCTTCACCCACCATCCCCCTCGTCCAAGCCTTCTGACATCTCACCTCACTCTCAACTTTCAAATGCATCCTAAGTTTGTCATGAACTTTTCTTTGAGCCAGCGTTTCAATACGCCTCTCCCTTTCCTTTTTCTCTTCAGCAACTTTGCCCACTAATGTACTGCGAGGTATCTTGCCCAGTGTGAGGAATGTATTGCAATATAATATTAAGTGCACAGTTTTTCCAATAGTACTATGATCTATCTGTTCACGAGCTTTGGTCACTGTCTGGGAGACTAAAGTGCTGGGTTTCTGCACCCTGTTACCTTGAGGTTGCCAGGCATAAGGGTGAATTCATTTGTCCTGATCATCTCAAGTTCTGCGTTTCACACCCTTTCCATTACCAAATCCCCATTCTGAAGAATAGGGCCACTTCCAATACCAGTTCATTACAAATGGTCAAGTTCTGTGTTTTTGACTCCAACCCACATGTTGGACAGGGTGTACTTACCTTAGCTTGTACTCACTGCATGGAGCTGATGGCATCATATCCAAAGTGGAGGCCGTTTACTCTGTCACCATTAAATTCTTCTTAATCCTGGCTCACTACAACCTTTTTTGATTGGGCCCATGTTTCTGCCTTCCATTTAATCTTTTTTTCCACCTCTCCATCTGCTTCCTGCTGATAACTGTGTAGAATAAGTCTGGCATAACTCTAGTCAGTCCCTCCTTGAGAAACATTTGAATTCCATATTGTGAACTGTTAACCCCAAATACTGATGAATCCTTGATTGCTTATTGAATTGACTTTTTTTTAAAAAATCTACATATAATCCCTAACAGCATCAACACATGCAGAGTTCTCCCCTGGTCAGGGTGATTCAAATTGGAATCCAACAGTAACAGATTTGTTGTAACAGATACTGTAGCTGCAAGTTCAGATAAAATGCACCATTAAACAGAAAGCTTGTGTTGTCTCAAGCCTATGTACCTATCCTCGACACTAAGTGCAGCTTTTTATTTGATCATCTTACAGGCTGGCTCAGACAGACTTAATGTATCTGAAGAAGCAGAGGGTGAATCAGCAGAAGGGAACTTGAAGGTTCTACCTGTGGATGTGGACTTGAACCTGGTGGAGAACCTATTGGAATCATACAGCTCACAAGCTGGCTTAGCTGGGCCTGCCTCTAACATCTTGCAGAGTATGGGGATCCGACTACCAGATAACCAGGACAGGTGAAAGCTGCTGTGCTGCCCCTGCAACACAGCCATTTTGGAGTCTGCTTTCTGATTCTTTATCACTGCTGCAATACTACCGTTTCATAATGACTGACAGTCAAGCAGCCTTTAAAGCTCTACAGAACAGTCAAGATTCACCAATGAACTGAAAAGCTCAAATTCTTTGAAATTGGAAACTATGGATTAATGCTAGAAAGTATGAGAGAATGCATGTCTTTAAAAATAAAGTTTTGTAGAAACTATTTTTGTAATTGTAAATAAATACAATATCAACTTGGCAAATGATGAAATGGAGAACAGAGCCATTTTTTTAAACATCTCACAGCTAATCGTAAAAAGATAACTTGCTCTGGAAGTCATCAATACGTGAGTTGATATAACCAGGAATTTGAGTGCTGCAGTGGTCATTAATTGCAATAAGGTGTATTGAGTGGCCAACTTGCTTTTGGTTTTTTGGTTGAGAGCAGATTTGGATTAAAATGAACAGAGTTTGAATTTGCCATTTCCTTGAAAGCCATAGTACCTGTAGGAATGTGCTTGCTACCTGGACATTGTGCAGTAAATATTTCCTAATTCTCACTAATCAGGTTAGTGTGCAGGATAAACAGAAAGTGCTGGAGAAACTCAGCCCAGGTCTGGCAGCATCTGTGCAGAGAGCAACTGTTAACAATTTGAGTGTCCTATATTGGAATTTATATTAACTGTTTCTGTTATCACAGGTGCTACCAAACCTACTGAGTTTTTTCAGCACTTTATTTTTATTTCAGGTCTCGAACATCTGCACTATTTTGGGAGGCATAGTGGTTCAGTGATTAACACAAAGGACCCAGGTTCGATTCCAGCCTCGGGCAACTGTCTGTGTGGACTTTGCATACTCTCCCCATGTCTGCTTGAGTTTCTGCTGGGTACACTGGTTAACTCCCACCACAGTCCAAAGATGTGCAGGTCAGGTGAATTGACCATGCCAAATTGCCAATGGTGTCCAGGAATGTGCAGGTTAGAGGAATTAGCCATGGGAAATGTCGGGATACAGGGAGTGGGTGTGGGGAGGGTCAGGATGAGATGTTCTTTGTAGGGTTGGTGCAGACTTGATGGACTGAATAACCTCATTTTGTATTCAAGGGATTCTATGCTTTTGCGTTTATGTTAGGTCTGAGGTAAATGTATTGCCTTTGCAGATGAGTTACGTTTTTAATCCCTCATTTGGCAATTTACAGTTTATATTTCTAAAGTATGTCTGCAGCACCACAACACTACTGAATTATTTCCCATAATTTCCCTACATGTGTAGGACAGGAGGACAATGTAGTAACAGATTACTGATAATCAGGTGGAATGGAACAGTGGAAAGGTGCAGGTTTGTGATCTGTTTGGGCATACTATTAAATTATGGGGAGAGACTAGAGAAGCTGAAAATTGTTCTTCATGAAGCAATAGTTAAGGGGAAAGTTATTAGAGGTGTTCTGAATAACCAAGTGTTTTGGCAAATAAGAAACTGCTGCTACAGTCAAGAGCGCTGATGCCCTGAGAATAGGGATTGAAGGTACAAAACCTGAAAAGCAAGTCTGGCAGCATCTTCTGAAGAAGGGTCACTGGACTGAAACATTGACTCTGATTTCTCTCCACAGATGCTACCACACCTGCTGAGTTTTTACACCAATCTGTTTTTGTTTCTGACTTCCAGCATCTGCAGTTTTTTTTTGTTTAAGGATTGAAATGGCTATAAAACCAAGACACGATGAGATTTTTGTTTTACGCAATTAGTTAGAATCAGGAATGCACTGCCTGAAAAGTGGTTGGAAGCAGTTATAATCTGGAAAGTGAATTAGATAAACATTTGGGCTGTGGGCTAAAGACAAGTTAGGTTAACATCATGTTTCATTGTTTTATTTGTAATGAGAATCTATGCACATCCCCTGACATCTGATTGGGTAAATGCATCCAGTTCTGCTGAGCTATGCTGATTTGAAAGGTCCCAGTTTGACAATTAATCTTGACTACTTGCCGTTCTATCTGCTCCCCTTCCCAGCTCTATCGTTCTGTAATCAGTTACAGAACCTTAATTTGTCACATCTCTACACAATGACATTCATGTTTAAACTCTGCAATCTTGCAACATCTTCACCACTTTCAAATGATGTATAGATTCATTATTCATAAAATCCTTTCACCAGACTCTTAAGTGCTCAATATAATCAGCACAAGTCTTAAGTTATAGAGTCAGAGAGACGTACAGCATGGAAATGGACCCTTTGGCCCAACTCGTCCATGCCGACCAGATGGAAAGGTTGGGATGATTTCAAGATGTATGAATTGTTGGGCAAGGGAGGAGTAAAACAGATTGAGAATCCTTTCATTTATTGTAGGTTGGTAATGATTGGATGGGCTGCAAAATACGACAGGTCACTGAGATCACTCTCTTCTTGAGTACAGTCACTTCCAGAGGTGTTGGAGGGCAAGTTGTGCCTGTTGAATTGTGGCTTAAAATCGGGAAGGGAAAGTGTTGGAGTTAGAGATAAAAATGCGAGTATTTCCATAACATTTGGGTTTATTCAAAAGAAAGTATCATTTTCAACAATCACTCTGTGCAACAATAAATGACAAAAAAAACTTAAAGTCCAAAGACTTGAGTTCTGTACAGCTCTGAATACTTCAGTAACTATGGCCCTTTCCAAATTGGCCAAAGGGAAGGGGAAAGTAAAGTAAAAACGGTGAGATTCATTTAAAAGGTGTTTTGCTCTAATGGTTTATTTTTAACCCTATTCCTATTAATTGAGACATACTGACCCAGAATGTGTCAGGTCCAAGCTGAGTTAGCACAAGTTTTGCAATCAGTCTTTGTACATTTTAAGGAAAAACCTCCTGGAACATGTGCAATGGCATATCATGTCTGAGATATTATAAGTTAACTGTGGCTCAGTGGTTAGCACTTGCCCCATCTCAAACAGAGTTATGTTCATGTCCCACTCCAGAAACTTAAGGGCTGAGACTTGAGTAATGTGCTGAGGTAGTGCTGCAATGTCAGAGATGCAGTCATTAAACTAAATGCCTATCTTTCAGATAAGCAAGATCAGCTGGCAATCTTGAAGAAGAGCAGAGCTGTTTTCCATGGTTCTTTGACCAAATATATCCATTAATCAATATTTTAGGAAGGGGAATATGTGGTCACTATCACAATTGCATGGGGGTTTGTGAATAAATTGTTGCTGATTTCCTAAATACAACAAAAAGTATCTCGTTAGCTGCAAAACACTTGATTTTGTGAAAACTGCTATATGAATGCAAGACTTTTAAGTTGATTTGAACAGCTTTCCACCATTCAGTAGTGAGGTTTGTACTTTGTATAGATAGTTGAACACAATAGTGGAGAATGGTAGTCATGGAACCAACAATGATTCAGCATTCTTGGATGAAGCAGGAATGAAAAGTGTCCTCTGATTTATATGCTAATATTTAGGATAAAATGAGCGGTTTTCAGGTGGTGATACACATTGCCTCTTTCTTCATTCCTGTATTCAGCTTCCAGGCTTCTTTATACATATAGACCCCTACTCCACTGATACTGATGAGAAGGCTGGTGAGAAGAGGGAGTGAGAAAGTCCATTCATGTGGGGAAATGTTTCTCAGCATCAGTATGTCTGTCTTTGCAACTTCAAATATGTTCATGGTCAGGGCTGAGCTCAGCAAGGTGCACAGGAAGACAAGAAAATTCAGCAAACACCCAAGCAGCAGCACCAAGGAGAAGAAGCCCAAAAAGATCAGACTGGACCAGCTGCCCGATGAGAAGATCTGAGGAGTATCAGGATGGAGAAGGCAGTATAGCAGCAGCAGCGGACAGGTATTAATGCTACACGTGTAATAGACATCCACCACCGACGACTTGCGGTCTTCATACATCTCCTGGATCAAAATGAGGTACGTGCTCTTGAACATGAGATTTAATACTCCATAGGCATATACCAGAGCTTCATCAGTGAAGTTCTGAATCCCTAAGCAGGAACAAATTAGATCAATTCATGTTTAGAAAGCTGAATAAAACACTGGAAATGGTTTCTTTTACACTTGCACTTTCTTAAAACAGATCTGCAATGATTAACTTTGAAGTACAGTGGTGTAAAAGGCTAGCTAGAATAGCATATTCTTCTTCAAATCTTACCTGCAAGAGCAGAGCACAAAGTCACCAGCAATACCAAGAAAGCACTGTTGGAGGGTGTTCTTTTCTTCAACTTGAATATTTCAGTCAATGCCAAGGTGGCCAGGGGTGTAAACTGTCTGATAAAATTAAACCCTACGGAGTTGGAGCTGGTCACAGCCCACAGGGTTAGCACTGAATGAAAACTAAAACAAATAGAAGGAAGCAGGAAAATCTCTCCACTCTCCAGTGAGTACGGCTGGATCTTCAACAGTCTGGCTTGGCTCAGCAATTGCAGCACCACAACGGTCAATAATGCCTAACAAAAGATAACACAATGGAACAGTACTATGCAGAGGAAATTGGATTTACATGCACTTTGCATGTCTCCCAGAAAGTCTCAAAGAATTTTACATGCAATAGATTCCTTAAAAATTTAATGACCATGAAACACATTACGTGGCTGTTTAATGCAGAGTGAGATCCCACAAATTACAATTACATTAATTGACAGCTGATTTGCTATTCTTAGTGTTGGTTGAGGAAGTTAAAGGGGACTTAGAATAATACGGCACAGTACAGGCCCTTCAACCCTCAATATTGTGCCAACCTTTTATCCTACTCTAAGATCAAACTAATCTACCTGCCCTTCATTTTACTACCATCCATGTGTCTATCGAAGATTCGCTTCAATAGGTCATTAAGGGACTGGATGTTTTCTATTAAATTTGTTTAGAGATAGAGTTAAAAATCACACAACACCAGGTTATAGTCCAACAGGTTTATTTGGAAGCACGAGCTTTGAGAGCGCTGTTCCTTCTACCACCTGATGAAGGAGCAGTGCTCCGAAAGCTAGAGCTTACAAATAAAATTCTGTGGCTGAATACTTCAACTCCCCCTCCCACTCCACCACGGACATGCAGGTCCTGGATCTCCTCCATCGCCAAATCCTAACCACCCAATGTTTGGAGGAAGAACGCCTCCTCTTCCACCTTGGAACCCTGCAACCACACGAGTTTAATGTGGATTTCACCAGCTTCCCCATTTCCCCTCCTCCCAACTTATCCCAGTCCCAAACCTCCAACTCTGCACTGTCCGCTTGACCTGTCCATCATCTTTCCCATCTATCCGATCCACCCTCCTCTCCGACCTATCATCTTCCTACCCACCTTCATCTACCTGTTGCATTCCCAGCTACCATCCCCCGAGTCCCACGCCCCTCCCATTTATCTCTCAGCCCCTGCCCTGCTCATAAACCTCACTCCTGATGAAGGGCATATGCCTGAAATGTCAATTCTCCTGCTCCTCGGATGCTGCCTAACCTGCTGTGCTTTACCAGCACCACACTCTTGACTCTGTCGGACTATAACCTTGTGTGATTTTTAATTTTGTCCACTACAGTCCAACACTGGCTCCTCCACATCCTGTTTAGAGATGTTATTGCATAACTCTAGAGCAGCCAGAATGTGAATCCAGACCTCCTGGCTCAGAGGTAGGGACATTACCACTGCAGCACAGGATCAGGGGTGGTTCTGCTATAAATTGTTGTGTTCTGAATTGGCTATTTAGCCCAATGCAGAATCCATAGACTCTGCCACACACAGAGCAGCTGGTGCTTGCTGGGTTGAGTGAATGCATTGTTGGACATTTGTGTGCACCCTGCATTGTCCCAGCTTCACCCCTGCACATTTTCATTTTGTTTGCTGCCCTCCCAAATGAATTGGAGGTGCTGGTGTTGGACTGGGATGTACAAAGTTAAAAATCACACAACACCAGGTTATAGTCCAACAGGTTTAATTGGAAGCACACTAGCTTTCGGAGTATCGCTCCTTCATCAGGTGAAGAACTGCAGTGCCTGTGCATAATATGGACAACAGCTGTCCCTGCATATCATATAGAGAACAGCTGTCCCTATGCATAATACAGAAAACAGCAGTCGCTCCGTATAATATGTATCACAACAGTCACTGTGTCTATTCTCAGGAACAGCAGTGTATAGTATATAGAACAGCAGTCTCTGTGTACAATACACAGAACAGTTGTCCCTGTGTTTAATACAGAGAACACTATCACCTGATGAAGGAGCGTCTCTCCGAAAGCTAGTGTGCTTCCAGTTAAACCTGTTGGACTATAACCTGGTGTTGTGTGATTTTTAACTCCCAAATGAACTTTGTGTATTTTCGTTGGTCATGAGCCTGTGTCCCACATACATTGGCGAGGGTCTGTTTGATCTCTTCAGTGCTGTCTTCAGGACATCCTTAAAGTGTTGCTCCTATCCTCCTGGGAGTCTCCTGCCACAAACGAGCCTCTGGATAGAGCAACTCATTCTCAGCACCATACCACAATACTTGAAGAACTGACACACAAACATGAGAAGGCCGAGTGAGAGCGAGAGGCCCTGTCCCTAGCTTCTCTGTTCATGGCACAGAGTAACCTCACGCGCCATCCCAGAGTACTTTCACCACATGGTCTCCAACAGGTTCACGTGGATTGCTCGATGCCCATCTTCCCAAAGGCATTATGGGAATGGAGCAATAAACTTGCCAGTAATGCCAACGTCATATCAATGGATAAAAGGAAAGCTGAAAGCCAAAACAAAACAAAACAAAAACAACACAAAACTGCTAACCAATTTCAGGGCATAAGCAGGGACATTCTTCTTTGACTCCAAAAGGTGACGATGATCCAAAACAGCCGTAAAACATCTACAAATGATCGTAAAAAGACAGATTGACTTACGTATCCGCATTAACCCAATAGAAGTTGTTTAAGTCAATAGAAGCCTCAATATACAGACGGGAGGAGTAAAAATGGGGGACTATGGAGGAAAAAGCGAGGCAGTAGAATTAATCCAGAGGCCCTATCGAAAAGTCGGCACAGGTATAGTGGGCAGAATAGCCTCCTCCTGTGCTTTATAGTTTGATGATTCTCTATTACATGGGTGGAGGGTGGAATTCAGTCCCAATTTTTTTTATTAGTAATGACAGCAGAGATAAAATGACAGGTCCAAGAGCGAAGTACGGCTGACTCTCCTAACCTGACAGACAGCGATGAAAGCAGGGAAGCCGAAGCGGTACTGGTTGATGAAGACCCCATTGAAGAACTCGGAGAAGCCGGAGCAGAGTGTGTAGACAGCCCAGAAGCCCAACAACCAGCTGCCGCACTGGAGCCAGCGACCAGCAGAGTTCTGCGCAGGGACTGCTGCTACCATCCTGGGGAGACCAACTGGCATGCAATTAAAAATTAACTTCAGACTCATTTATAATGCAGCAGCAGGCGAGAGGCAGTCTGCACTATCTGCATAGACCTTTAATCCCACTGCAGTCAATGATCTACAGGGTACTGATCAACATTTAATAAGAAGAAAAGACCTGGAAATCAGAAAAGGAAAAATAATGCTCAAAGCACATGGTTCATCCAAAATCAGTTAACATTGTGAGTGTGGCCTGACACGAAGCTATAAACACCTGAAAGAAAGGGCAAGAATTGAATTTCATATCACCCCTTTAATCACTTCAGCAGGTCCCAATTTGTCTATCTTTTCAGCATATTTTACATGACAACGGTAACCATGCTTCATTTGGCTGTGAAGCACTTTGCGTGACATAAATGCAGGCTCGAGCTCCGTTTCAGATGCTGGCGAGTCTCTTTTGTACTTGCAGAACTTTCTTAATTTCCTTCTGGAAAAGTGGCATTGACAAGGCCGTGGTGAGGGTGGGTTCTGATTATAATTTCAGCATCACTCAATATTGCTTCCTTGAGCTGGAGAGTTTAATGTTAAAACGCAATACTCTCACCATAAGCCAGCAGAGGGGGACGTGGGGGGAGGTACAGGAAGGATGGTGTGGGGATTGGTGGGCGCCATTTAGAATTGAGGTGAAGAGAATGTCTTCACTCTATTGTGAGTTTTTGAAATTATCCATATCAGCAAGGTGTGGCTTACTGAAACAGGAACAGTACTAGCTGGAGAAACTCAGCAGGTCTGGCACCATCTGTGGAGAGAGAGAAATGCAGCGAACATTTCAAGTGCAGTTAACTCCCATCTGTTCTGAGGAAGAGTCACTAGACTCAAAACATCAACTCTGTTCGTCTCTGTACAGATGCTGCAGACATGCCAGGTTTAGCGAGTTTTGAGAAGATTTGTAGCACAAGTTGAGGTTCTGGATGTAAGTTTGCTCGCTGAGCTGGGAGATTTGTTCTCAGACGTTTTGTCACCATACTAGGTAACATCATCAGTGGGCCTCCGGTAAAGCACTGGTGGTATGTCCCACTTCTTATTTATGGGTTTAGGTTTTCTTGGGTTGGTGATGCCATTTCCTGTGGTGATGTCGTTTCCTGTTCTTTTCTCAGTGGGTGGTAAATGGGATACAAGTCAATGTGTTTGTTGATAGAGTTCTAGTTGAAATGCCGTGCTTCTAGGAATTCTCGTGCGTGTCTCCAGCAGGTCTGCAATTCAGGCAGCAATTCAGGCAGCGTCCAACGAGCAGCGAAATCGACGTTTCAGGCAAAAGCCCTTCATCAGGAATAAAGGCAGAGAGCCTGAAGCGTGGAGAGATAAGCTAGAGGAGGGAACAGGTTTCAAGTCAATCCAGTATGTTAGAAACAAAATTCAATAAAATTATACGAGACCACCAAAGCTGGAAACAAGACAATTTATTCTACGATCTTGCAAGAAAGGACCCCAATTGCAGAAAGCAATTGAAGTGATGATTATTCAAACTACTACACAGTTATACTTTTGAGCTGCGCGAGGTCACCTCTCCCGACTCCTGCATTACTCAATCTCCCTTAGTATTTTGCCTCTGCCCATCTATGCTCCACACCCATTGCCCCCTTCCCCAGGTTGGCAACCTTCCTCCCTGTAAGTGCTGACACATTATTTTGTCGATAGTACATCAAGATCTGGTTTAACATTTTGTATCAGTTCTGCTGGTACATTCCATCTTCGGACATTTCATTAACTTGTATCATTTTGTATAGCCCAAGCATTTCAGTTATCTCAGCTTTTTGCTGAAAGCATAATTTTTAAAAAGAATTTATTTGCTATAATAATTACACACCAAAGTTAGTATTTAATTAACCACAATTATACACTGAAAAGTAGAGATACTCTTCCCTAAATACCTGCAGAGTTAATAGTTCTCTTGCTGTACCCCTTTTCTGTATGCTTTTTCTATATCTGCAAAAACAACACTTTTCCCCATTTCTAACAACTCCCCCATTTCTTTTCTTTTCCCATTTGTTGTTTTTGCAATTTTATTTTCTGCCCTCTTTTCACTCTACGGTGCAGAGGTTCACAATCTTGCCATTTCTGTCCTTCTAAATCTGTCTTTTTCAAACTCCAGGAGTAATCTGCTACTCCCTCTTTCTTGTGCTTGTATTGTCCTCCCAAAGACATTACCAGCTTAGTCATTATCCATTTTAACACATTGAATCCTAGCAGTAAACCGACAATTATTAGTAAATTAGCTGCCCATTTTCCCCAACCGGTCAGTCTCCAGTCACCCCATCCCCATCTTTCATCTTTTCGGCGTTCATCCGCAATTTCTCTTATATTGCTTATCTTTTTCTTTACTATTTCTGCCGTATCTTCCACTATGGAAGAGGAGTCTGGGATGAAGGTGCAGCATTCCTTACCAATCAGCGCACAAGTTCCCCCTTTTTCGGCCAAGAGATAATCTAAAGCCATTCGATTCTGTAAAGCTGTTAGTCTTGTTGCTATCATTTTGGTGGTTATGGCTGATATCTGGGATTGAGTTTCTCCCATTGCGCCGGTGGTATCATTAATTACATTTTCAAGGGCAGCCACCAGTTTCTGTATTTCCACCCCTGCCCTTGTAGTGCTGTAGTTTGGGAGTAGTGTCCACAGCAGGCGGTCTCCTTCAGGGACCTCTCGGGTCTTACGTCTTATCCCCCCCCCCCTCCTTTCTTAGGTTGGGCTATTCGGAGGTGAGGGACTATATAAGCAAGGTATTGCAACCACTCTAGCCTTTCTTGTTTTAAGGCAATACTTCATCAATTTCATTACATGCATTTATTTTCACACATTTGGTTTCACGAATGTATTTTTCCCCAGGAATAAATGGATAGGCCTTCAGACCACATAGGTAAAAACAATGACTGCAGATGCTGGAGACCAGATTCTGGATTAGTGGTGCTGAAAAAGCACAGCAGTTCAGGCAGCATCCAAGGAGCTTCGAAATCGACGTTTTGGGAAAAGCCATTCATCAGGAATAAAGGCAGTGAGCCTGAAGCGTGGAGAGATAAGCTAGAGGAAGGTGGGGGTGGGGAGAAAGTAGCATAGAGTACAATGGGTGAGTAGGGGAGGGGATGAAGGTGATAGGTCAGGGAGGAGAGGGTGGAGCGGATAGGTGGAAAAGGAGATAGGCAGGTAGGACAAGTCCGGACAAGTCATGGGGACAGTGCTGAGCTGGAAGTTTGGAACTAGGGTGAGGTGGGGGAAGGGGAAATGAGGAAACTGTTGAAGTCCACATTGATGCCCTGGGGTTGAAGTGTTCCAAGGCGGAAGATGAGGCGTTCTTCCTCCAGGCGTCGGGTGGTGAGGGAGCAGCGATGAAGGAGGCCCAGGACCTCCATGTCCTCGGCAGAGTGGGAGGGGGAGTTGAAATGTTGGGCCATGGGGCGGTGTGGTTGATTGGTGCGAGTGTCCCGGAGATGTTCCCTAAAGCACTCTGTTAGGAGGCGCCCAGTCTCCCCAATGTAGAGGAGACCGCATCGGGAGCAATGGATACAATAAATGATATTAGTGGATGTGCAAGTAAAACTTTGATGGATGTGGAAGGATCCTTTAGGGCCTTGGATAGAGGTGAGGGAGGAGGTGTACATTTAAGTTGTCATTGAACAAGCATATGGACGTACATGGAATAGTGTAGGTTAGATGGGCTTCAGATTGGTATGACAGGTTGGCGCAACATCGAGGGCCAAAGGGCCTGTACTGCGCTGTAATGTTCTATATGTTCTATGTGTGAGATGCCTTATTTCCCAGCCACCATCTGTTCTCAAGAAGGGTCACTGGACCTGGAGCATTAACTCTGCTTTCTCTCCATGCAGGCTGTCAGGTCTGCTGAGTTTCTCCAGCACTTTGATTTTTTTTTCAGATTTCCAACATCTGCAGTTCTGTTTATTTCTGAAATACTGTTACCGTGACAATACCACTGCGCCACTGTCTTCCCAAATGTTTTTAGGGGAAACCCTTGGAATATGTCAGTAAATGCTGTTAATGCCCAAGAATATATCAATTTTGTGAGAGTTGTCTGAGGGTAGTTACTGGGAAGCAGGCTGAAGGGAGACATTGGATCGCTAGGATGCTGTCAACATATGCAGGAGGTCATTTGAGTTGATATGGCAAAGAAAGAAAAACGACATTGCAGCTATTCAGCACCTTTCAGATCCTCAGAACTTTCCAAAGTATTTTTACAGCCAAAGGAAAACATTTTTGACATGCAGTCACTCTTATTACTTTGGCAGATTATGAGTGAAACATGATGATTTGTGTTGATTAGTCCAGAAATTGGCTGAATTGTCATCTGTAGCTTCCAAACAGCATCACTGTTAAGGATTGATTTTCTTACAGCACGTTCCTAGAATGCAACATCACTTCTTGGGAAGGTCATTAAGGAATTTCAGGGACTTGTGCAAAAATTGATGAAGAATTCATGTTGATTTTCCAATACATGCAGAGTGTCTCAAGTCTGGCCCTCCAAAAACTGGATAAAATCAAAATTCTGCAGATGGTGGAAATGTGAAACAAACACTGAGAATGCTGAAGACACTCAGCAGCATTTGTGAGAATTAATACTTCAAGTTATATTAAATATATCCCTTGATCTATATAAATACTGAATAATTCCAATATTTCTTAATAATGTTTTAAAGTTCAGTATTGAATGTGATAGATTGGTGAGATGACATTTGAAGTCTTAACAGTTGTTGCATTAAGCAGAATTTAAGGTTCAGCTCCAAAGGTTGCTGAAGAATTCCTTACTGGCTAAATTAAGGTTCAGTCATTTAGATTACATGCTGAATAGAAAATTCCTTAGCTTGCAAAAACAAGAATTGTTGTTAACATCTGCCATTCAATGAGGTCATGGGCTGATCTGATTTTAACTTCAACCCTACATTCCTGCACATTTGTAAGTGACAATAACATGTAATATAATTGTCAATACAGATTCGTTAATACAGTAGGCTCATCCATGTCAACATGATATGCTATATGTGTTAAATATACAGGTTGAATGACAAGTGTGTAACATGGACATTTGTTCTGAAAAAGTGACAGGTCAGCAATATAGTTGCAAACCGCTTTGGGGAAGTTGAAAAATGTCATAAAAGGAACTATGCAGATCAATCATTGTGGCTGGTGAAGGGGAGATGGCAAAATGCTGACAATAGCATTTAGATTTCTGAAACTAAAACAAAATACAGGGAGTATTAAATACGTATGGCAGCATCTGTGGAGAGAAAAACAGTTGATGCTTCAGATAGATCTTTCATGGGCTCTGCCCTAAAAGGCTTTGTTAATGGTATGTTTGCATGTGCCTTTTCCATATCATTTGCACATCTATCTGTGTCGTTTGTTCGCTTGTGATTGCCTGTCAAGAGGAGTATCCTTGATGGTTTCCTACGAAAATTAGATGAGCAACCTCACAGAGGCTAGTTCAATTGCAACATGTAAAAGGCATCTGGATGGGTATATGAATAGAAAGGTTTTGAATGGATATGAGTCGGGTGCTGGCAGGTGGGACGAGATTGGTTTGGGATATCTGGTCGGCATGGACAAGTTGGACCGAAGGGTCTGTTTCTGTGCTGTACGACTCTATGAGTCTATGTCCCAAATACTCTTTCACCTACTTGGTATCTACCTCTATCTTAAATATATTTTTTTAAAAATTTAACAACTCTGTATCCACTGCCTTTTAAGAAAGGAAATTCTGACACTTATTTTCTTATCTGTATCTTAATTGGCAACCCTTATTTTTAAGCTATAAACCTTAATTCTAAATTCTCCCACAAGAGGAAATATCCTTTCAACATTCATTCAGTCAAGTCCCCACAAAATTGAATGTGTTTCAATTAAGTACATGTATTTAAGCTTTTATATCTTTTGCTTGATGGAAGAGGTTGGAAGAAATTATAGCTGTGGTGGGAAGAGTTTTTGATTATGTTTCAATTAAGTCTCCTTCGACTCATCTAACTTTCCCCATAAGGCAATCAACTCGCATTACAGAAGATCTTTCATGACCTACAAATGTCCCACAGGCAACAGAATACTTTGAAGAATAATAACTGCTGTAAATAAGATGCATGAGAATTAAGAGACGCATTAATGTATGAATTTTAAGCGAGATTGATTTTTCTTTTATGTTTCATTTCGCTTCCTTGTTCATCTGTACTTTATAACTTGCACTCACCAACTTTAGAAGTTGCTGTTCCATCCTTTGGTGATTTTATTTCAAAAGTATACTTTACTCATAAAAAAGTTTATATATATATGACACACACATACATTGTCACAAACACCATTTGGTTCTGAACACCTGGTGCCTCAAATGCATGCAACTATATTTTATTTCAGTTTCCTCCATTAGTGGCGTTTTACATCTATGTCATGTGTCATAAACATTCACCAATTGCTTTACACGTAACAAAATATACTGTGTCTTAGTTATCTAATAACTTTCAGTTGATGTTATTTTTAATCTTTTGTTAAAAGTTTTAAAACACAAAATCTGGCCATTTGATCCTTTTGAGTTGATGACTGAGAATTCAAAATTATTTTCAAAAATGGTAAAAGTAAAAGGTTCTGTTGTTTCATTTCAGACCTTCACCAGTACTTTGCTTCTACTTAAAAGTTCTTGGTCTCTAAGGGGATCATAACAAGAGTTTGCTACATCTCTTCTCCTCCCTTCAAAGTAAAACCTGTTGGCTTGACCATAGAATACTTGATTGACTTAAAAATAAAACACCAAGCATCTGCATACTTCCCCAATCGAAAGAAGGGCTGACTCCCAGCCCAACTGTTTGTTTTGGAGCGTTGTGGATTCCATGGACCACATGTATATTGGTTGTGGGTGTTTGCACTCCTGGGTTAGCTATCGGAAAGACCTTCTGTTCTGTTTTTGGTTGCACTTCAGCCGCATGCTCCTGATCGTTGGGCATCTGGCGCAGAGGGGAGCAGGCAGGTCAGCAGATCTCCCTGTGGGTCTGTTCCTGGGCCTGGCTAGTCTAGCCGGCCATTAACAGGTCTTGGCAGTGGGCCAAAGAAGGGATCATCATGGCCAACTGCCTATCCTTCATCTGTGGTTATGTTTGTGCCCTGGTGTCCCTGGAGAAGGAGCACACAGTCCACCAATACTCTCTATGCTTTTAGTGAGAAATGGGCACTGCAGGAGGTGGAGTGCTTTATTTGCCCTTCAGTTCTATTTTGATTTTGTACTCCCCTCCTCCCCTTCACTTCTTCTTTCACATAGGCATCGTCCCTACAGGCTCTGTCCGACACTGCTTTCCTGGCTACATGGGTATTTTTCCTGGTGGTGGATCTGTTGATTAAAATTACTTTGCACATTGTTTTTTTTTAAAACGAGTCCCTGCACTTACTCACACACACACAACGGGTCTGTGGGGAAAAATAAGCACTACTGATTTACATGCGTTTTTGTTCATTGTTATAATTTGTCTAGAAAGACCAGGGAAAGAGACTAAATTGAGGCAGGCCTGTTCACAAGCCTAAATAAATAAGAATAGCTTGGCAACTGAAAATGTACTTGTGGCATATTATATAATAAGAGTATGTTATTGACCAAATATCAGACTCTACTTCAGGTGCCATCTCATCCTTCAAGGATTGCATTTTTCCATGGATGGAAGAATCTAGGCTTGCTTTTGAAGTGCGTTTAGTTATTCAACTCTTTAAATAGACTGATTGTGATAAATGGCAAGTGCCCTTGTTAATTCTAGTCAAGAGGGGACCTTAAATCAGTTAGCTGATTTAAGATGCCAAACGCTGCCAATACCTCAGTTCCCTTCCAATACTGGCTGGGATTGTCATGAAGGGCCCATTTCTCAATGTCAGGTTAAACTTACCCATAGTTCTCTTTCTCTCTCTGTAGAGAGTGTGGTCCATGGCCCTCTGGGACTTTAGCAACCTTCTTGAAATATTTCAGAAACGCTCAGCACAAACTAAACGTTTCTTTGCAAATCAAAGTGTTTTTTTATTGCATGCAATGGGTTTGCAATTTGGTTCCTCTGCTGTGTAGAAATACAGTACATTTTAACATGATGTCAAAACCTTTCTTTAGCGAGCTGCCAGAGTAGAGGACAGGAGATTGTGTGTGTGTGTGTGTGTGAGAGAGAGAAAATGATCCCTGTTGTTTTAATTCACCCATAAAGAATGGTGTACATGAATTAACCCTTCATAGGTACTACAATAAGAGAAGAAAGCCAGTACTGCCTGAAGTAGTTGTATTTTCAGCTCCCTATGAACAGCGCAGCAGTAATCAGATCTTGGCTGTAGCTTTTAAAATCGTGGAGATGTACAGCACAGAAAGAGGTCCTTCGGTCCAACTCATCCACGCCAATCAAATATCCTAACCTAATCTAGTCCCATTTGCAAGCATTTGGTCCATATCCTTCTAAACTCTTCCTACTTATGTGCCCATTCAGGTGTCTTTTAAATACTGCAATTGTACCAGCCTCCACCACTTCCTTTGGCAGTTCGTTCTATACATGCACCATCTTCTGTGTGAAAAAGTTGCCCCTTCAGTCCCTTTTAAATCTTTACCTTCTCACTTAAACTTATGCTCTCTAGTTTTTGACTCCCCCACCCCAACGAACAGACATTATCTATTTACTCTATCCATGCCTTTATAATGACTTTATAAACCTCTATAAGGTCACCCCTCAGCCTCTGACCCTCCAGAGAAAATAGCACCAGCCTATTCAGCCACTCTCTATAGCTCAAACCCTCCAAGCCTGGCAACATCCTTGTAAATCTTTTCTGAACCCTTCGTGACCTGACCAATGTCCTATATAGCCACAACATGACATCCCAACTCCTTTACTCAATGCACTAACCAATAAAGGCAAGCATACCAAACGCCTTCTTCACTATCCTAACTACCTGCAACTTCACTTTCAAGGAACTATGAACCTCCATTCCAAGGTCTCTTTGTTCAGCAGCACTCCCCCAGGACCTTACAAGTCCTGCCCTCTTTTGCCTTTCCAAAATGCAGCATCTCACATTTATCTAAATTAAACTCCATCTGCCATTCCTCAGCCCATTGGCCCATCTGATCAAGATCCCATTGTAATCGGTGGTAACCTTCTTCGCTGTCCAATTTTGGTGTCATCTGCAAACTTACTAACCATAACTCATATAAATAACTTGGATGTGAACATAGAAGTGACGAAAAGCATTGATCCTTGCAGCACATCCCCAAAGGGCACAGGCCTCCAGTCTGAAAAGCAATCCTTCACCACCTCCCTCTGACTTCTACCTATGTACCAGTTCTGCTGTATCCAAATGGCTAGTTGTCCCTGATTCCATGCGATCTAACCTTCCTAACCAGTCTATTATGAAGAACCTTGTCAAACGCCTTACTTAAGTCCACATAGATCACGTCCACCGTTCTGCTCTCATCAATCCTCTTTATTACTTCTTCAAAAAAAAAACAATCACGTTAGTGAGACAATTTCCCACACATAAAGCCTTAAAATGCACAGAATGCATTTAATGGATAGAAGTGATTCATCAAGTCCAACACTGAGGCACTGAAATGTGCAAACATTGTCAAGAGTATAATTGTTAAATATATCAAAAATTGTAACAACTAATAGTTGCTTAAATATTTCAATGAAATTCAATGTAACTGGATTTAATTGCTTAAGTTGTGTGCATTGCTATTCAGTCTATATAATACAAAAGATGATCAACTCCAATTGTATATTTTTCAATGATTCAGGTTTCTAATCACAGAATCCCCATAGTGTGGAAGCAGGCCATTTGGCCCAGAGACCACAGCAACCCTCCAAAGAGCATCGCACCCAGACCCAGCCCCTCCCTATAATGCTTCCATTCCCCATGGCTACACCTCCTTGGAAACTAGGGGCAGTTTAACAAGACCAATCCACCTAACCTGTACATGTTTGGACTGTGGGAGGAAACACATGCAGACACAGGGAGAATGCCTGTGTGGAATGAGCAGAGTTGCCCAAGGCTAGAATTGAACCCAGGTTTCTGGCACTGTGAGGCAGCAGAGTCACCTTGCTGCCTGTAATTAACTTAATTCCTTTGTGGGTGGACTTTGGGAAATGATTTTAACATTATTTAACATTAACATTATTTACCTGAATATTGCCAGCATTCTTTTGAAACAACCATCCTCAAACTTCAAGAAATTAAAGTTATAAAGTAGAAATTTATGTAGATTTTAGCAACATTCCCTTACCTCATTTCAGATTTTCTATATTCTGATAGAGCTCCCATATCCCGCAGTCTGATTTGACTTGAAGACAACAGGGACTTATTCAGTTTGGTTTTTAAAAAGGAAATCTATTCTGGGAAAATACCAAGCGTAAAACACTTTTTAAACACAAATCTCAGGATGTATCTTTTAAAATAAGCACATAATGCTCTGATGATGCCAATGATTTCAATAGGATCCATATCAATAATGCCTTAATGCAGTGATCACTTTGTGATAATCTCCTATATCCCCTGTTATACATAGAAGACACCTATTCCGGTTTATAAATGTTATAGAAGAAAAGTCTGATACAATGAACATTTGTTGGGTTTTACAGCTACTTCATTAATACCTGACCAAGCACATAAATCAAATGAGAAAGAAATAGTTTCTACGCAGCAAACAATCCGACAAATACACCAATTGAAAAATTTCAGGATGGCTGCTGACTTTCGGTCCATTCCTTGATTAGTTGATGTGCTACAGCCCACGGTGGTGGGATCCAAAATGGAACATCTCCCATTTCTTTCTTGGTGGGCATCCGCTTACGTTTTAAAGCTTCCGTTAGCTCCTTAGCATCAAACCAGCGAGCAGCCTCAAGCTCCGAGTGGTTCAGGTCAATCTAGTCATAATCAAATGAAAGTCAGCAATTTGGAAATTACAGCACTGGTAGTGAAACACTTGTCAGATATAACAGTAATACTGGAACCTCTTAACGTAAGGAAATCAAGGCTCTATCGCAATTCTGCAACTGGTTAAAGGTTAGAAACAACTGAAAACTAGCTCGTTAGCAATTTGTCTGCGTTAACAACTAATGGCTGTTTTACACAAAGAGATTGTGATGATTGCCTGACAAGGGAAAGACCAACTTCTCCACAGTGAACAACGGGAGTTTCAAAGAGTTTGGGAATTCAGCGTTAGCATCTCTCTTTGGCTGCTTGTTATGTTCAAAACATCCACTTGGTTAAAGAGTTCAACTGTAAATCCTTTTTTATATCCGGTGTAAAGATTAAATGATAGGCAAGATAGGCAAGAATAAGGATGAGTAAGAAATTTCTGGTCTTGTTGACAATGCACAAATCCTGAGAATGAACAAAATTGATTTAGTACATTTTAGCTGATTTCACTTAGAAATAAAAGACAATTTTTCCCTTGCCTTCCTAAATCAGGATGTGTTGACCAATTCCAAGGCATTATCACATTTTATGTGGAGAATAACATTCTGACATCAATCCGAGGTTTGTTTGGATTAGTTTAGACATGGCTTTTAGAACCAAGGTCTGGCACCAGCAAATTCTGCAGCAAGGGCTGCTCCTTTTAATTTGGATAAAGCGCAATAGGGGAATCGTAGAAACAGCTTTGCTTGACATCCAGTTCCTGTTACTTCTGACCTTGGAGTACTCTCCATATACTTTGGGTAACAAAAATGGAAAATACTCAATTCCTCATACTATCGTTAACACGCTTTAGAAGGTTATTGAATAAAAATAAAGAGGTTGGATCTGCAATACTTATTTTTTTTCTAAGAAAAGAGGATTAGAGTATCTTTAAAAAAAGTGTGCAATGAGTATTGATATAGATATTTTCATTGGACATGATGGTGTTAGCATTTGTTCAGTGACTAACAACTTTCACTTCTCAGTCAGAAACGTCTAGTACAGGTTCCACAAACGTGAGCACCAGATTTTAGCTGGATAATATGGATCCTAAGGGAACGCTTCATTGTTAGAAGGGCTGTATACACTTGGGTAGAGTTAAAGATCCCACAGGTTAAAAAAAAAGGACTGCAGATGCTGGAAGCCAGAGTCTAAGGTGTAGGTTTGCTCACTGAGCTGTAGGTTTGATATCCAGACATTTCATTACCTGGCTAGGTAACATCATCAGTGGCGACCTCCAAGTGAAGTGAAGCGGTTGTCTCCTGCTTTCTATTTATATTTTTCTCCTGGATGGGGTTCCAGGGGTTTGTGGTGATGCCATTTCCTGTTTGTTTTCTGAGGGGGTTGATAGATGGCATCTAGATCTGTGTGTTTGTTTGTGGCGTTGTGGTTGGAGTGCCAGGCCTCTAGAAATTCTCTGGCATGTCTTTGCTTAGCCTGTCCCAGGATAGATGTGTTGTTCCAGTCGAAATGGTGGTTTTTTTCAGCCGTGTGTAGATAAAAATAGAAAGCAGGAGACAACAGCTTCGCTTCATTTGGAGGTCGCCACTGATGATGTTACCTAGCCAGGTAATGAAACGTCTGGATATCAAGCCTACAGCTCAGCGAGCAAACCTACACCCTAAACCTCAACCTGAGCTACGAACCTTCACAAACCTTGCAAAAACCAGAGTCTAGATTAGAGTGGTGCTGGAAAAGTTGAGGCAGCAACTGAGGAGCAGGAAAATCGACGTTTCGGGCAAAAGCCCTTCATCAGGAAATGATCCTTAAAGATCCCACAGACCTGTTTTGAAAAAAAATGCAAGATCGCGCTGGTGTCCTGGCCAATATTTATCTTTCAACCAACAACATTCAAACAGATTAACAGACTCTTATCAAATTTTCTAGATGCACCATAGGAAGCATTCTAACCGGATGCATCACGGCTTGGTATGGCAACTGCTCTGCCCAGGACTGTAAGAAACTACAGAGAGTTGTGGACATAGCACAGTCCATCATACAAGCCAAATTTCCATCCATTGACTCCATCTATAGTTCTTGCTGCCTTAGGAAGGCAGCCAACACGGTCACAAAGTCCCCTCCCATCCTGGTTAAAATCTCTTCTAACTTCTTCCATCAAAACCAACAGATTATAGAACAGCTTCTTCCTTTGTTACTAGACTTCTGAATAGACCTCAAATTTCAAACTCAATGCTGACCTCACACTTTGTGCAGCTTCTCTGCAGTTAGAACATAATATTCCTTCCCCTGTTCTATTACCCGGATGCACTTTTTATTGTATGACCTGCCTGTACTGCATGCAAAACAAACATTTCACTGTACCGCGGTACGTGTGACAAGAATAAATCAAATCAAGCTTATCCAGTAAGTATAGCATTGCTGTTTTTAGAGAGCTTGCTGTGCACAAATTGCTCACCGCATTTCCTACAAGTGGCTATAGTCCAGTAGAAATTAATTTCTTGAGATTGTGAGGATAAATAGAAACAAGTCTTTCTTTTAAAAGAAAGAAACTGGCAAAGTTATGCTGCACTGAACCCACACACCTTTCTATTGCAAAACGCTCTTTGCAGCTTTTAGAGCGAGGCACTAAGTGGGGACAGAACAAGACAAATAGAGTCAACGTTAACCACTTCTGTTATCTGCTACCTTTTTTTTGTTTTACAGGACAAGAATGGCAAAGTCACTGGATGCGGTGTCCAGTCCAGCAGCAGAGACAGGGCAAGATGAAAGAATACAAAATAACCAAATAAACTAGATATTTCCTATAATTATTTTCATTTTCCTCATATCTTTGATCAGGACACTAATTTGCAGAATCTTATCTACCATCGGCCTGTTTTCTCTGCTCTCCACAAGTCTGACACAACTTACCTTGTTCTGCCCTGGTTGCACCATTGCATGGCAAGCAATCATCAGTGAGCTGTTGGGAAAGGGCCAGTGCTGAGATGCAGAATACTCTAGGGAGGATACATTCAAACCAACTTCTTCGGCAACCTCCCGTTGCACTGAGTCCTCCACAGTCTCCCCTGGGAAAAGAGGAGAAAATATTTAAGAATCCACACTTTGCGAGGAAAACAAATTTGTTGTGAATCAGTCTGAATGTATGATTGATACACAATACCATGCCTGTCAAATTGGCAAAGTGCCTCTTGCCTACAAAAAAAAGAGTGAAAATACACCTTTGCCACTCTCTAGTACCTTTACTGTGTGTCAGCAATTGTACAGGTCCTTGGTTTGGTGGCCTACCTGTGCAATGATTTATGATGGATGGGATTAGGGACAATGAGGCAACTAGGGGAAGTATGAAACTCTCCATCTTATCTGTTACACTTTCATGCCTATGTCAGAATCTGAATCAAAGTGTGCCACATCTTTGTGGTGAATGTGGTGTTTATGGACTTCAGCAAGGCATTTGATACGGATCTCCATGGTAGGCTCGTTCAGAAGAATTTAGCTGTCTGGATACAGAATTGGCTGGTCGACAGAAGATAGCGAGTGATAGCGGAAGGAAAGTATTCTGCCTGGAAGTCAGTGGTGAGTGGTGTTCCACAGCGCTCTGCTCTTGGGCCTCTACTCTTTGTAATTTTTATTAATGACTTGGATGAGGAGATTGAAGGATGGGTTAGCAAGTTTGCAGACTACAAACTTTGGAGGTGTCACGGACAGTATAGAGGACTGTTGTAGGCTGCAGCGTGACATTGACAGGATGCAGCGATGGGCTGAGAGGTGGCAGATTGAGTTCAACCTGGATAAATGCAAAGTGATGCATTTTGGAAGGTTAAACTTGAAAGTTGAGTACAGGATTAAAAGAGGATTCTTGGCAGTGTGGAGGAACAGCGGGATTTTGGTGTGTAGGTACATAGATCCCTTAAAATTGCCACCCAAGTGGACAGGGTTGTTAAGAAAGCATATGGTGTTTTAGCTTTCATTAACAGGGGGATTGAGTTTAAGAGCCGTGAGATCTTGTTGCATCTCTATAAAACTTTGGTTAGACCGCACTTGGAATACCGTGTCCAGTTCTGGTCACCCTATTATAGGAAAGATGTGGATGCTTTGGAGAGGGTTCAGAGGAGGTTTACCAGGATGCTGCCTGGAATGGAGGGCTTATCTTACGAAGAGAGGTTGACTGAGCTCGGACATTTTTCATTGGAAAAAAGGAAGAGAGGGGTTCTAATTGAGGTGTACAAGATAATGAAAGGCATAGATAGAATTGATAGCCAGAGACTTTTTCCCAGGGCAGAAATTGTTAACATGAGGGGTCATAGTTTTAAGCTGTTTGGAGGAAAGTGTAAAGGGGATGTCAGAGGTCGGTTCTTTACACAGAGAGTTGTGGGAACAAGAAATGCGTTGCCAGCAGCCATTGTGGAAGTGAGGTCATTGGGGATATTTAACAGACTGCTGAACATGCATATGGTCACAGAAATTTGAGGGTTTGTACATTAGGTTTACCTTACATAAGGAAAAATGGTCAGCACAACATCGTGGGCTGAAGGGCCTGTTCTGTGCTGTACTGTTCTACGTTCTATGTTCTATTTCTGGAATTGTGTACCAATATAGTGAATCTTTGAACATTTACCTATGCTTTTTTGGTTTTCACTTTCTCTTCTTGATCTCTGCACTTTATTGTTTATCTTTTCATTCTGTCTCCCTCTTTTGTAGGCCAACCTCTCTTCTCAACCTCACCATTGAGATTTCCTTTTCTCACAATGGCAAAAAAACTATAGGGTTGCAGCTTTCAAAAATGAGTTTGGAATAGGAAGTATAATTCCAAAATTTATGGATGACATCAAATTAGAACTGTAGGGAATATCAAGGAAAGCTGTGATGGAAGTGCAAGACGACATTAATAAACTTGAGGTATTAATACACTTTTAAGAGTGGATGTGTTTTTGAGAATGAATTTCAATACAGTCAAGTGTGAACTGTTACATTTTGGTAACAAAAGGACACACTAACGCTTAGATTATGAGTTCAAATTAGGTAGGTGAAATGGGATTTTGGGGTGCAGATGAATTAATTACAAAAAAAAAATCATTGTGGGTTAATTAAGGTCATAAATACCCAAGAATTTGTTTATACATAGACATAGGGACAGAATGAGAAAGCAGTAAAGCAACGTTAAACTTGTACTGAACCTTGTCTAGACTACAGCTGGAATAATGTGAATAGATGTAGTATCTGTGATGTGGAAAGGGTAATAGAGACATTATAGAAATAGTAATTTTAAAAATCACTAGAATGACACCTGAAATAAGGGAACATACTTATCTAGAAAGACTGAAGATGCTTTCTTTTCTTGGAACGAGAAGTCAGAGGATGACCACATGGATTATAAAGAGGTTTGAGAAAGTAGAAATATTTTCATTCATTTAAGAGAACATGTTCTAACTTGTAGTAATACCAAATACACGAGTGCTAAATATGAAAGTGAACATGAAATTCAATACAGAATTCTGCAGAAACCTCTATACCAACTATTTGAATAATGAACTACAACAAGGAGTAATTGCTTTGAATGGCATTAATGGACTACTCAAGGAGAAGCTAGATAAACACCTTGATGGGGGAAATGGACAGAACGATGTGGCAACAGGGTGCAATACAGTGGGGTAGTAGCTGAAGGAGTTGGCTCTGAGCACAAACATCAGAAAATTCCAGTTTATGGACCTGTTGGGTCAACGTCCTACATCCGTATTATGATTCTGTGCTTGCCTTCTCCCCATCAGCCACAATTTTTCCATCTCAAGTATACTGCCAGACAAAGAGAGAAGTGAGAAAGCAGGCAATCCGCACACAAGGAGACTGTCTTCATGGATCACCTTATTGAGTTTCCTTACAAAAGGCTATTGGACATTTTCAGGTGTAATAGTAACAAAAGCCCATCCATGTGGTTACATTTCACAGTAAAAACAAATTGAATACCTTTTATTTGCACAACATTACAGTGATACTTCGAGTAATGTACAAGAAAGGCTAATTACCAATATCACAGAATCCAGCCAGGGCACTGTACATTCCAGGGGGAAATAACTTCTGACGTGCCAGCAGGCAGTGTGCTCCATCAGACACCAGCACAATAATTACAGGAGACACCTGGTAATAAAGAAATAGAGTGTGATTGGGCAGCAGGAAGGCTGCAGATGTTGCAGCAATTGTTGACTTCGCTTTTTTGTTTAATTAGTAATAACCACTCATAATAACAGCTACTCTTCTGATAATCTGAGCGACTGCAATTAGTAGAAATAGGTAGGGTGAGTGTCACTAACATCAGGCAAAAAGGAACGAAGTTGCAAAAGACTCTGTGCTGTACTTTGAAAACCATTAACTTAGGCTAAGCAATGAAATTAGTATACAATTACAGAGAGCCCGGGCACAAAAAGATAAATGGGACACAGCGAGAAAATGGAATATTTTATCCAAAATAGGAAGATGAAGGAAGAATTATTAAGACCATAAAAAAAAGGAACAGGAGTAGGCCATTCAGCCCCTTGAGACTGCTTCACCATTCTATAGGATCATGACTGGTCCAACGTTCCTCACTTCCCCATAACCCTTGATTCCATTACTTATCAAGAATCCATCTCAGCCTTAAAAACACACATGGACTCTGCTCCTACAGCTCTCTGTGGCAAGGAGATCCAAAGAATCTCAACCCTCCTTATCCCAGTCTATAATTAGCACTCCTTAATTCTGCGATTATGCCCTCTGGTCTTAAGACTCTCCATGAGGGAAAACATCTTCTCAACAGTTATGCTGAGAAACCCCTTAAGAGTCCTGTATGTCTCAATGAGGTCACCGCTCATTCTTCTAAACTCCAATGAGTAGAGTCTCAACCGGTTTAAGTTTTGCTCATAACCTAATCCCTCCATACCAGGATTCATCAGAGTGAACCGTCTCTGAACTGCCTCCAATGAAATAATGTATTTTCTTAAACAGAGGGACCAAAATTGCTCATAGTACTCCAGGTGAGGTCTCACCAGTACTTTGTATGGTTGGAGTAAGACACTCCTTGAAATAAAGCTGGAAAAGTGCAGCAGGTCAGGCAGCATCCAAGGAGCAGGAGAATAGACGTTTCGGGCATGAGCCCTTCTTCAGGAATTGAAGGGCTCATGCCCAAAACGTCGATTCTCCTGCTCCTTGGATGTTGCCTGACCTGCTGCGCTTTTCCAGCAACACATTTTCAGCTCTGATCTCCAGCATCCGCAGTCCTCACTTTCTCCTTGAAATAAAGGTCAACATTCCATTAGTCTTCCAGACAATACAAGTGCTTGCTTTCTTGCAAGATACCAAAGTCTGTTTGGGTGATGCAGCTTTCTGCATTTTTTTTTACAATTAAATAATTCTGTCCTTTTGTTCTTCCTTCCAAAACAAACAACATTGAATATTCCCACTTTTATACTCCATTTACCAATTTTTTCCCCAATTAAATCAATCAATGAATAATCTTTCTGCAAGCCACTTGTATCCCTCTCAGAACCTTCCTCTCAACCTATTTTTGTGTCATCGCAAATTTGGTTACAATACATTTGCTTCCTTTCTCCAAGTCATTAATATATATTGTAAACAATTCAGTCCCAGCACTGATCCCTGTGGAATTGCACTGGTCACAGATCGCCAACCTGAACAAGAACCCCTTATCCCCACTCACTGTTTCCTACCCATTAGCCAATTCTCCATCGATACCATCAACACCACAGATTCTTAACTTATGACTTAAGTTTTTGGTGAGGTACCGTCTATGCCAGAGAAAAAGTTAGTTAAATGTTAATTAGATTCTTGCTATAATGCTTACCTGCGGGTAGTAGGTTATTTCTTCTGAGCTACAGATACGTTTACTGCCTGACATATTCTTGTGTGTCCGACGTCCAGTTCTACTGCAATAGAGATGTGTGCTGTGCCAGCGGAGAAGACCCTGTGCCTAAAATATATTCGTTATTGTCTTGACATTTCCAGACAGTCTGATCTGATGTACAAGCACAGTCCGAAACCACAGAACATGCAATGCAAAATCCAAAGAAGTCATTCCTAAAATGTACAGCAACGCTGAAAAAAGCAGGCAGAAAACATTTGCTAATATTTTATAACAGAGACCAATACTGAAAACTGGCCATTAGGAAGGAAAGAGTCTTACATTATAATTTTCCCATCAATAGATACACTGATAATTGCTTTAATTAAAAAAACATGCTAAATTGTGATGATACAAATAAAACAATCGATAACAATTATTAATTAAAATGAAAATATAGTACAAGATTATAAAAGGATTGCATATTTATGAACATTTCATTATACAAATAAAATCAACATGCTATAATAAAGAATGATTCATCGGACTATTTTCGATTTACCACCTCTGTAGCAATGTTTAATGTTACTAATTTGTATTTATACAGCGAAAATAAAACAGAATGAAATCACCAAAAGTTAAAAATTCCTGAATTGTATAAAAGGAAAATGCGTTATCACTGTGCTAATATGGTGTGAATCACTGGCTAAGGGTGAACTGAACCAGAATGTGTGGGATGGGGGTGCATAGTGGGTATTACTGGACTAATAATCCAGAAACCAGGACTAATAACCAAGAGACGAGTTCAAATCCCATCAGAGCACTGTGTGAATTAAATCCAGTTAATGAAATAAATCTGGAGTAGAAAGTTATTAAAAACAACAGTAACCATGAAACTACTAGATTGTCATAAAGACCCATCTAGTTCTCTCATGTCCTTTAGAAAGGAAAACTGCCACTCTTACCCAGTCTGGTCTACATATGACTCCAGATCCACAACAATGTGGTTGACTGTTAACTGTCCTCCGAACTGGCTGAGCATGCCACTCAGTTAGCTCACTATCACCCTCTTGGACAAGCAGGTTTCAGGAATAAATGTAAGCCTTTCCAGTGATGTGCATAACTGGAAAGTTTAAACCTGGGTTTTGGTCTCAGAATTTTAGGATGTGCACGTGGGAGACCCCACATCAAATAAGTTGTGGGAGCCCATTTTACAGCTGCAGAAAGTGAGAACACCACTGATATTTTTGTTTTCTTCCAGATTTTCCACAAGATATAGGCATTTATTGACCATCCCCAATTGCCCTGAGAAGGTGATCATGTGTTGTCTTCTTGAATTGATGCAGACCATTTGGTGCAGATACCTCCACGTAGGTTCAGAAGCTCCAAGGTTTTGGCAGTGAAGAAATGGCAATATAGTGCCAAATCAGGATGGTGTGTGGTTTGTCATTCTCTCACATGGATGTGTTTGTAAGCCAGCAAAATATCTAAATCTGATATGCACTCTTGAATGGAAATAACAAGTGGAAACTTTTTTACTTTCTAAACAAAAAACATGCTGTCAAAGATTTTCAAATTGCACCTACCAGGACAACTTCAAGAATTCCAGACTTCAAAGGGTACAACACATTATACTGCATGAGAGAAGGGTGCTGATTGGTTGGCAAATCAAATCCAATTGGTCAAGGCATTGTCATGGAAAATGCACTAGGGAACTTCTTATTTTCAAAATTTGCCAATGTGTGTGTTCTACCTTTGACAGTAAAGGTGCATCCTTTCCATCCAAGAGGAAGAAGGCTTTCCGTAAATCAACAAATGTTCCCTTCAGAACCGATTCGGTTCTGGCTTTTTCAATTTTACCTGAAGTTAAAAGCGTAAATTAGAACATTATCTGTCATCAACTGTGTTAATGGAAATAGCATTTTAAGAGTTCCATATTTTTTTCCTAATCTTTTCTAAGTAATTATGTTTTAAAAACACTAGTATTTCAGGCTGTCGGGTCAGCAAGAGCAGAATGGCTTATTTCTGCTCCTAATTCATTAGAAGCTCAAACCTCAAGGACAGTTGAGAGGGGCTTTGAAACAAATGTACAACCAAATAGAGATTCCATGCATTCATAGACTTTGATGAACAAAATACCAGTGGGGCAGCCACAGTATTTTGACAAGGAATAGGAAGAAAACATGCATTTTGACGGAGGAGACCTGGGCAAGAGGGTCAATTCCAACACAGAAGAACAAACTGCAGATGCACATCATAAAATGAGACTACGTTCAGTACATCCAGCCTTTGCTGGCTCTTTGAAAGAGCTGTTCAATTACAACCACCCCTTGCTCTTTCCCTAGACTTTTGCCATTCTCTTCATTTAGTACTTATCCTACATACTTTGAAAGTTGCTTTCGCATCTGCTTTCATCACCTTTTCAAGTAAGGTCTCTTTGTATGTGGAGAAGGAACAGAGTTGCAAGAAAATGAGGAGTAAATTCATTTGCCCTATTCTGATTCAAACAATGTATACTGCAAACCTGCAGTTATTTAAGAAAAACATCCTTACAATGTGAGTCAATGTAAAGTAGATATGTGTTTAACTCCAAATGCATTGCTCACTGTACTGCAATAAAGGTGTACACTTTATGTTGCTGTCAGTGTTGCCCTTTGTAAGATAGTTACATTCATTTTGAATACAGATACTTGCATGATAGTCTTACCTAGATCTAGGGCAAATTGTGGCACACGACTCTCTGTACAGCCAATCAGCACTGACTGTTCCTTATACTTCTCCTTCTGATCCAGTATGTGGAGAATGCCATTCAGTTCTGGAAGAGAAGATGACCTTATTTAAAATAGCACAGTTTCTAGGAATGTAGGATCAGGAATAAGCCGCTGAGCATGCTCCACTATTTAATATGGCCGTGACTGATTCTACACTTATCCACTCTATCCCCATCAATCTTTATTATGAGAAATCTATAAGCTTCTCCACTAAATATACTCAAAGACTGAGCTTTCACAGAATTTCTGGGGTACAGACTTTCAAAGATTAACCTCCCTCTGGGTAAAACAAAATCATCTCGGTCCTGAAGAGCATTTCCCTTATATTTAAAATTGTGCTCCTGATTCTAAACTCACTAGCCAGGTGAAACACCTTACCTGCCTCCACCCGGAATCTTCCTGCAAATATTTTGTATGTTTGATTAGATTAGATTACTTACAGTGTGGAAACAGGCCCTTTGACCCAACAAGTCCATACCGACCCACCGAAGCGCAATCCGCCCAGACCCATTCCCCTACATTTACCCCTGCCCCTAACACTACAGGCAATTTAGCATGGCCAATTCACCTGACCTGCACATTTTTTTGGACTGTGGGAGGAAACCGAAGCACCCGGAGAAACCCACGCAGACACTGGGAGAATGTACAAACTCCACACAGTCAGTCGCTTGAGGCGGGAACTGAACCTGGGTCTCTGGCGCTGTGAGGCAGCAGTGCTAACCACTGTACCACCGTGCCGTTTTCAATGAGGTCACCTCTCATTCTTAATAAGATAACCCCCGCAGGTCAGCAATCAGTTGGGTGAACATTCTAAACTTCCTTTTATTTAAGAAAGGACATTATTAATTATATCAGAAACCAAATTAATACAGAGAAGGATTTGAAAGATTCTGCTTACTCAGATTTTTTAACAAGTATACAATAATTTTTTGTATGACATTTGGACACCTCCTACATTGTTTTATTAAGAGATAAGAAATAATTTGAGCTATAGGGAGAGGCTGAAATGCTGGGGCTATTTTTCCCTGGAACGTCAGAGGCTGAGGGGTGACCTTACAGAGCTTTATAAAATCGTGAGGGCATGGATAGGGTAAATAACCACAGTCTTTTTCCCTGTCTGGGGGGGGGGTCCAAAACTATGAAGGGTCTGCTTCTATGCTATATAACTCCATGACACTAAAACTCTCCTATTTAGGACACTGTAATAAACAACTTCTGAGCAAGTTATTTATACAAGAGATCACCATTGTTTTAATTGGATTATAGTCTCTTAAAGATCACACTCTAACATTCATTTCCAACTTAAAAAAAATAAACAAAGGATTGACATAAACCCCTTGTGCCTTCTGTTCTACGGCATTCATACCTGAGGCCATCACAAACGGTGCCATATACTTGCTCTCACTCCTTTGCAACAAGGGTGAGAAACTGTGAAAGAGAAGAAATACTCCAGAGCTCAGCGCTTTCCGGCAGGCTTCATCATCCTCCTTCAGTTCAAGCAAGTAGCTGTGTTCCAAAACAATATTTCCATGATAGTTAATCTATGTTTCAGAGGTGCATTGAAAAATCTGCACACGCAAGAGCTATTAATGACTTGACATATGCTATAGCTGCTGATGTAACATGGCATTTTTGCCAAACTTTCAAAAAAGTGTGCATTTTTGAGCAGACTGCATTGCCGTCGGCTTTAAATCAGCAGCGCTCCTAAAGCTTGTACTTCCAAATAAACCTGTTGGACTATAATTGTGTTGAGAGATTTTTAACTTCATCACCTTTAAAGATATCGGATGTATTCTCAAGATAATCCATAAAATTTCCAGACAGAATACACAGGGGAAAACAGTAAGATCTTGTTTGGTAATACAGGAGCACTGATGGGGGGACATTGTTTAGCAGCTCTGCTCTTGGTTGGAAATGAATGTGACATGAAGGATAAACAAAAGCCAAGTATTGTGGATGCTGGAGATCAGTAATCAAAACAAAGTGGAGAAATTCAATAAATCTGGCAGCATCTGTGCAGAGGGAAACTGAGTTAACATTAAGTCCAATATAATTCTTCAAAGGAGAGTTATAGAGCCATAGAGATGTACAGCATGGAAACAGACCCTTCGGTCCAACTGGTCCATGCCGACCAGATATCCCAACCCAATCTAGTCCCACCTGCCAGCACCCGGCCCATATCCCTCCAAACCCTTCCTATTCATATACCCATCCAAATCCTCCAACCCTGGCAACGTCCTTGTAAATCTTTTCTGAACCCTTTCAAGTTTCACAATATCTTTCCGATAGGAAGGAGACCAGAACTGCACACAATATTTCAACAGTGGCCTAACCAATGTCCAACAGCCGGAACATGACCTCCCAACTCTTGTACTCAAATACTCTGACCAATAAAGGAAAGCATACCAAACACCACCTTCACTATCCTAGTTACCTGCGACTCCACTTTCAAGGAGCTAATCAGAGTCAAAACATTAACCCTTTCTCCCTCCACAGATGCTGTCAGATCTGTTGAGTTTCTTCTGCATTTTTGGTTTTTATTTTATAAAATGAAAGATAATCTTCTGCGGGAAAGAAAATAGAAACAAAATTGGACAAAATTGGGCTGCACAATGGCTCAGTGGTTAGCACTGCTGCCTCAATGCCAGGGATCCGGGTTCAATTCCCACCTCAGGCAACTGTCTGTGTGGAGTTTGCACATTCTCCTAGTGTCTGCGTGGGTTTCCTCTGGTTGCTCCGGTTTCCTCCCACTGTCCAAAGGTGTGCAGGTTAGGTGAATTGGCAGTGCTAAAGTGCCCGTAGTGTTAGGTGCAGGGGTAAATGTAGGGGAATGGTTCTGGTTGCTCTTCGGAGGGTCGGTGTGGACTTGTTGGGCTGAAGGGCCTGTTTCCACACTGTAGGGAGTCTAATCTAAATCTAAAACCCAGAAAACCATCTGTACGTGTGATCATCATGAACATATGCCATTATTTATGAGCATGAACGCATTCTAAATGCAATTTAAAATTTGACTGGAGATTCAGGACCTGAGTGTAACTGCAATGGAAAAACGTTTGTACGAGTACAATTTGGAATTGACCAATACTTTTTGGTTGATAGTGACAGCATTTTGTTTTGTGTGTGCTGTACACTTTCTTTGTCTGGGACAGCCCAATGTTGATATTGCAACTAAACATGGAACAGCACTCTTTTTTCCTATTGAATTATCTTCACTGGAAAATAAGTAAACATACTTGAAATAAGTAAACAAAAGGGCAAAGAGGGAACATTTATAGTCGGTATTCCTCTTAAATGGGTTTTGCATGTAAAATTAATCATTTATAGATTCATAGAGATATACAGCACTGAAACAGATGCCTCAGTCCAACTCGTCCATGTTGACCAGATATCCTAACCTAATCTTGTCCCATTTGCCAAAACTTGGCCCATACCCTTCTAAATCCTTCCTATTCATATACCCATCCAGATGCCTTTAAAATGTTGTAATTTTATAGCCCTGAACACCCTCTGGCAGCTCATTCCATACACGCAGCACCCTCTGCATGAAAAAGTTGCCCCTTAGGTCCCTTGTATATCTTTCCCCTCTCACCCCAAACCTATGCCCTCTAGTTCTGAACTCCCCTACTCCAGGGAAAAGACCTTGCCTATTTATCCTCTCCACGCCCCTCCTGATACAATTAACCTCTATAAGGTCACCTCTCAGTCTCTGAAGCTCCAGGAGACCATGGGTGATTTACTGGTGGCGGTCAATAGATGAAAAAAAGCAGGTGATTGGGTGATGGGCAAAAAATAAAACTTTTTTTGTAACAGCACTTCTGGACATTTAAACAAGAACTGGCAACACTCACCGCATCCGACTGACGTAACTTGAAACCAATCTGCAGGATATTTGCATGGCCGGTGTAGTGAAATGCTTCAAAAAGACAGGCATAACTTTCAGTTCACAGCTCCAGCTTCGAGTTTGTCACTAAGGTCGACCCATCCCTTCTCACCAATCAGCAACATAACCTGTCAGGAAATAGATTGGCATTAAATGCCATACACAAACAGCCCTCCATAACTATTAAAGAAAGGGGTGAAAGGATGATCAGGGGAAGACGGCAGGGGGTGGGGAGGGGAGATATCAGACCGGGGGGAAGACGTCAGACTGGGGTGGGTGGGGGGGGGAGGGAGAGATATCAGACTGGGGGGGTTGGAGAGATATCAGACTGGGGGGGGGGGGGGGGGGGAAAGAAGAGATACAGTCTGGGTTGTGGGCAGGGGGGCGAGAGGAGAGGGGGGGGACGAGGAGAGGGGGGGGACGAGGAGAGGGGGGGGACGAGGAGAGGGGGGGGACGAGGAGAGGGGGGGGACGAGGAGAGGGGGGGGACGAGGAGAGGGGGGGGACGAGGAGAGGGGGGGGACGAGGAGAGGGGGGGGACGAGGAGAGGGGGGGGACGAGGAGAGGGGGGGGACGAGGAGAGGGGGGGGACGAGGAGAGGGGGGGGACGAGGAGAGGGGGGGGACGAGGAGAGGGGGGGACGAGGAGAGGGGGGGACGAGGAGAGGGGGGGGGACGAGGAGAGGGGGGGGGACGAGGAGAGGGGGGGACGAGGAGAGGGGGGGACGAGGAGAGGGGGGGACGAGGGACGAGGGGGGGAGGCGGGACGAGGGGGGGAGGCGAGGGGGGGAGGCGAGGGGGGGAGGCGATGGCAAAGGGGGGGTGGGGGTGGCAAAGGGGGGGTGGGGGTGGCAAAGGGGGGGTGGGGGGGCCGTGGCGAAGGGGGGCAGGGGCGAGGGCGAAGGGGGGCAGGGGACGAGGGGGGCAGGGGACGGGGGCGAGGAGGGGGGGCAAGGGGAGGAGGTGGCATGGGGGGGAGGGGGAGGGGGGGGGAGAGGGGGAGGGGGGGAGAGGGGGGAGAGGGGGGAGAGGGGAGAGGGGGGAGAGGGGGGAGAGGGGGGAGGGGGGGGGGAGAGGGGAGGGGGAGGGGGTGGCAGAGGGGGGGAGGGGGTGGCAAAGGGGGGGGTGGGGGTGGCAAAGGGGAGGTGGGGGAGCCGTGGCGAAGGGGGGCAGGGGCGAGGGCGAAGGGGGGCGAGGGCGAAGGGGGGCGAGGGCGAAGGGGGGGCGAGGGCGAAGGGGGGCGAGGGCGAAGGGGGGCAGGGGACAGGGGCGAGGAGGGGGGGCAAGGGGAGGAGGTGGCATGGGGGGGGAGGGGGAGGGGGAGGGGGGGGAGGGAGGGGGAGGGAGGGGGAGGGAGGGGGAGGGGGGGAGGGAGGGAGGGGGAGATGGGGAGGGAGGGGGAGAGGGGGAGGGAGGGGGAGATGGGGGCATGAGGGGGGCGGGGACGTAGTTGGGGAGTAAGTGCCAAGGCCTCGCAGTGTAGGAGCCGGAGCCGCTTCTAACAAACAAACCTCACAGCAGCCTCGGTCCCTTTCGGATTCTTTTTACCGAAACGTCCCGTTTTGAGCCTCGGGTCCAACGATAAAACTGCAGCCGTTACCCGGGACAACGGAGCGCCCTTGTTTCCCGCTCGCTGTCGAAGAGGGGGAGAGCGCGACAAGATGGGTTCCCCTAAACTCGTCAGTTTAACCAACCCAACACCATAATGCGATGTTTAAAAATTGGCGGCTTCATCTTTTAACAACACGTACGTCGTTAGCTTTGCTCATACTGTCAAGTTGTGGCGATATACATGTTCACAGCGCCTCTCGATGGCCGGAGGTCACATTGACCGCTGTCGCCTCGCAGCGCCCCCGATGGCCGGAGGTCACATTGACCGCTGTCGCCTCGCAGCGCCCCCGATGGCCGGAGGTCACATTGACCGCTGTCGCCTCGCAGCGCCCCCGATGGCTCAAGGTCATATTAACCGTTGTGGCCTCGCAGCGCCCCCTATGGCCAGCGGTCGAACTGACCGTTGCGGCCTCGCAGCGCCACCCGATGGCCGGAGGTCACATTGACCGCTGTCGCCTCGCAGCGCCCCCGATTGCACAAGGTCTTATTAACCGTTGTGGCCTCGCACCGCCCCCTATGGCCAGCGGTCGAACTGACCGTTGCGGCCTCGCAGCGCCCCCCGATGGTCGGAGGTCGTGTCTATCGGTGGAGCGCGGGCATGAGCGCCCCCGCGAGCCTCGGAGGTCAGCTTGCGGGGCGGCGTTGTCCTTGAGCGCCCCCCGATGCTCGGAGGTTGCGTTGGCCGAGGACCCGCGGAGAATGTGAGAGACTGCACGTCCAGGAGGTGGGGGATGGGATGGGATGGGGTGGGAAAGGAGGGACAAGGCGGGCTTTGGGAAGGAGGCCACGGGGTTTGAAGCTAGAGGAGGCCCCAATGAGGGAGGAGGAGGCGGATTGAGGCGCAGAGGAAAGGCCGAGGTAGGAATTTGGCTTCACCCCCTCCCCCCAGACGACATCAATTACAAAACTGTCAGAAAATACCATTAGGAGATGGAATAAGTATATACATATTTTTACAGTAATCATGGAAAGTTGAGAGATCATCTGTCAATTTACATTTTGATTTAGTTGTTTCTCACTCAGTTTTTGAAATGCTAATTTTTTCTTCCAGACTTTTTTTTGTCCTAATCTCAAAGCAGGTTCTGAATCCTTCACTTCTAATCCTGAATACACATGCAATTTCAGATCCAGAGGCTCACTGCAGCACATTCACAGAATCCCCCACAGTGTGGGAAGCAGGCTATTCGGCCCATTGAGTCCACTCTGACCCTCCAAGGTGCATCCCACCCAGACACACCTCCCCCTACCCCTATCCCTGTCATCCCACCTTTCCCATGACTGATCGACCTAACCTGCACGTACAAATCATAGAGACGTACAGCACGGAAACAGACTAGATTAGATTACCTACAGTGCGTAAACAGGCCCTTCGGCCCAACGAGTCCACACCAACCCGCTGAAGCGCAACCCAGACCCATTCCCCTACATTTACCCCTTCACCTAACACTTCTGGTAATTTAGCATGGCCAATTCACCTGACCTGCACATTTTTGGACTGTGGGAGGAAACCCACGCAGACACGGGGAGAAGGTGCAAACTCCACACAGGCAGTCACCTGAGGCCGGAACTGAACCTGGGTCTCTGGCGCTGTGAGGCAGCAGTGCTAACCACCGTGCCGCCCTTCGGTACAACCCGTCCATGCTGACCAGATATCCCAACCCAATCTAGTCCCACTTGCCAGCACCTGACCCATATCCCTCTAAACCCTTCCTATTCATATACCCATCCAGATGCCTTTTGAATGTTGCAGCTCATTCCATACATGTACCACCCTCTGAGTGAAAACATTGCCCCTTAGGTCTCTTTTATATCTTTCCCCTCTCACCCTAAACCTGTGCCCTCTAGTTCTGGACTCCCCCACCCCAGGGAAAAGACTTTGTCTATTTATCCTATCCATGCCCCTCATGACTTTATAAACCTCTATAAAGTCACCCCTCAGCCTGTGACACTCCAAGGAAAACAGCCCTAGTCTAGTCATAGAGATGTACAGCATGGAAGCAGACCCTCCAGTTCAACTCTTCCATGTCAACCGGATATCTGAACCTAATCTAGTCCCATTTACCAGCAGTTGGTATCCCTCTAAACCCTTCCTATTGATACACTCATCCAGATGCCTTTTAAATGTTGTAACTGTACCAGCCTCCACAACTTCCTTTGGCAGCTCATTCCAAACACGCACCACCCTGTTCATGAAAAAGTTGTCCCTTAGGACCTTTTTAAATCTTTCCCCTCTCACCCTAAACCTACACTGTCTCATTTTGGACTCCCCCCTATCCGAGGGAAAAGGTCTTGATTATTCGCATTATCCTTGCCCCTCATGATTTTATAAACTTTTATACTGTGGGAGAAAACCAGAACACCCAGGAGAAATCCGCACAGATGTGGGGAGAATGTGCAAACTCCACACAGTCACCAATCAAAGCCAGGTCCCTGGCACTATGAAGCAGCTAAGCCAATGTGCCAACCAAAATAGAATACCCTTTGTGCCATACAGAGTTATGCTGCCACTGAAAAATTTATATTCTGGCCTGAGGATGACTTCTCTGTCCCATTGACAAGATTTCCATATCCCACGGGTAGTAATTTGGCTGCACATGCACCCACCACCTCCACTCAACATCAATGACAAAACTGCCAAAAAAATACCATTACGAGATGGAATAAGTGTATACCCTGTACACGTATTTTTGTCACCACTCTGATGTGCAAGCTACCTTACAAAAATAAACCTATATCTTGTTTCTGAACACTGGGCTAAATTCTTCAGTTTGTGCAGGCATTTGGAACTCATGAATATTTGTGAAGCAATCATGGAGTGTTACAAAAGATCTTCAGCTGTGATATTGTTTAGGGTGAGAGGGGAAAAATTTAAAAGGGACCTAAGGGGCAATCATTTCACGCAGAGGGTGGTTCCTGTATGGAATGAGCTACCAGAAGAAGTGGTGGAGGCTGGTACAATTGCAGCATTTAACATGTACCTGGATGAGTATGTGAATGGAAGGGTTTAGAGGGATATGGGCCAAGTGCTGGTAAATGGGACTAACCTAATATCTGGTCGGCATAGACAAGTTGGACTGAAGGGTCTGTTTCCATGCTGTACCTCTCTATGATTCTATGTGAATCTAGAATGAAGAGGGGATCTATCAAGTGATAGATCCAATGGCAAAGTCAGGAGATGGAGTAGGAGTGTAAGAAATAAGAGCATGAATAGGCTATTTGGTCCCTCAAGGAATAGAAAGTGAGGACTGCAGATGCTGGAGAGTCAGAGCTGAAAAGTATGGTTCTGAAAAAGCACAGCAGGTCAGGCAGACCTGAGGGCTTATGCCTAAAACGTTGACTGCCCTGCTTCTCGGATCTGCCTGACCTGCTGTGCTTTTCCAGTGCCACACTTTCCAATTCTAATTGGTCTCTCAAGCCTTCATGGTGAAAGACTTGTTTTGAAACTTTCCTCATGACCCTGAATTCTTTTAATGCCCAAAAATCCATCAATCTCAGCCATGAATTTAAAAATAAAATTAATTCTTGGGATCTTGGTGTTGCTGGCTGGGCTAGTATTTATTGCCCTGAACCTGCTATGGGTTGACCCACAATGTTATTAGGGTGGGAGTATGTTCTGGACTGAGCTCAATGGGATCAAGAATTCAAGAAGATTTACAATCCCATGAAGAAATGTTTCCTCACCTCAGTGTCTGATCCCTCAGTCTGGCAATATGACATGTTGTACTGGCCTGTCCAGCCTGTCAAATGCTCTGAAGAATTTTCAGTGGGTTCATCTCTTGTTCTTCTAAACCCAAGGGCATATAAGTGCATTCTAGTCAGTCAGCAGCAGGAAGAGAAAGATTAAGAGTATGGTATGGTAGAAATAAGGATCATGGGCCTAATCACTAATCAGAATGTGAAGTCAGAGGGTAAGAGATCCAGATTCCTGATGCAGTGGGAGGTAGGAATGAATGTGCAGCACATTTTTTTCTTTGCAACAACACTTATTTATTTCTCAGTGACTCATTCTGGTCTTCCTCGTTTGATGTTTCTTGCAGTTCATCATTGTGTGTTATAGCTCACTCAGAGTCCAAGTTGCTGTGATAACAAGCATTTTTTCACATGTACGTTGTAGTCTAGAGCAATGAATAATGATGGTGAGAGACTCCAACTTTCTTCCCATTCACATGTCTGACCAGGAAAATCTCCTGCTCTGGCCACCTGCGATTCCGATTTGTTGGAAGGGTTTGCAGGATGATACTCAGCTTTGGTTCTGTTATTAATGGACCTTCTTTCTTTGACCACCAAACCCTGAGATGCGACTCCAATCTGGAGCTTGTAGCTTAGAGCAGTGATACTATCCACTGTGTCCTGAGACCACCATCATTTAACGCTGCCCCAAAAGAAAAATTTTGTCAAAGATTTCAAGTGAGAATCTGCTGTTCTCAGCTAAATATAAAAAGGTAAGTTTGCCTTATTCTTTACATGTCTGGGCGTTGTTTTTGCTATTCCTTCTGTCTCTGCGAAACATCTGAGAACATTTTTCTGAGTAACATATTTTAAATGCAAAATGTCACCTCTCCATTGGTGCTGACAACATTCTCACAGTTTGCACATTCTCCTCGTGTCTGCGTGGGTTTCCTCCGGGTGCTCCGGTTTCCTCCCACAGTCCAAAGATGTGCAGGTCAGGTGAATTGGCCATGCTAAATTGTCCGTAGTGTTAGGTAAGGGGTAAATGTAGGGGTATGGGTGGGTTGCGCTTCGGCAGGGCGGTGTGGACTTGTTTGGCCGAAGGGCCTGTTTCCACACTGTAAGTAATCTAAGTAATCTAATCTAAATCTAAAACCTTGTGAACTATGGCCAGATCTAAAATTTTGCTTGTCACTAGCCGAAGATGTTGATTGGGTATGAGTTATGTTTCATTGTATACAAACACTATCTCAGTGAAAACTGGGGTCAACCAAGGCTGTTCCGTTGCACCAATTCTCTTTAGTTTCCTCATCGCAATATTGCATCTCCACTCTGGCAAATTACTCATTGACGTGGAGACAGTCTACAGAACAGATGGGAAACTGTTTAACCTACGCCACCTTCAATCCAAAACCATTCCAACCATAGCCAGAGAGCTTCATTAGACAGTTGATACTTGTATATGTACTCACTCAGAAGCCAAGCTCCAGTCTTTGTTGGCTCCCCCTCCGACTTGTGAGAGAAATTGGCTTTTCACTAAACACCCAGAAAACTAATGGCCTTTTCCAACCAGCTTCCATGATAAAACACCTCCCCATATTAATTAACATCAGTGATAACGTCCTGGAAAATGTGGACCTTTTACAATATCATGGGAGGCTCCTCTCAACAAAGGACACAAGCAACAAAATTCATCTTTGTGTCCAAAGTGCCAGTTATATCTTTGGCTGACTTGGGAAAACAGCGTTTGAGGACAAGGATCTCAAACCATTCCTGATGAAGGGCTTACGCCTGAAACCTCGATTCTCCTGCTCCTCGGATGCAGCCTGACCTGCTGTACTTTTCTAGCACCACAGTCTTGACTCTGATCTCCAGCATCTGCAGGCCTCACTTTCTCCAACAAGGATCTCAAACCCAAGGCTAAGATCATGGTTTCCCAGGCGGCATAACCTACAGCTGCCAGTCCAGAGCACTGGAAACATACCAGCAATAGCTTCTTTGTAAGATCCTCCAAATCCAGTGTCAAGAAAGATGGTCCAATAGCACTGACCTCCACAGAATCTATTGAAACAAGGCACTCTGGTTCTGAAGGTACTTCCTCAGAGGAAAGATTATATCTAGATGGATTATATACAGATAATCTCTGAACCAGGAGGTCCAGGTTCAAATCCTACCAGCCCTGGAAGTGTGTCATGACTTATCTGGACAGGTTGATTAAAACTAATTCTAAAGAAGTAGACTGGACTGTAGCTGTTGGGTTTAGAGTAGCAGTGCTGTAATGTGTATCTCTGTAAATAAAAGCTTGTACAAGTGCACAGTTTTACCCTGCACTGGAGATTCAATAACAACCTGGAGCAAATGTGAACGGGGTATGATCGTGTTGGGAGAACTCTAATAAACTTGTTCTGTATCAGGAGACACAAAAAGGCAGGCAGATCTGCAGTGAATTCATAGAGGGAATCATAGAATCCCTACAGAGTGGAAACAGGCCTTTCGGCCCAACAAGTCCACACTGACCCTCTGAAGAGTAACCCACCCAGAACCATTCCCCTACCCTAATATCCTATATTTATCCCGACTAATGCCCCTAACCCACATATTCCTGAACACTATGGGCAATTTAGCACGGTCATTGGTGAATTATGTCAGTTATTTCAGACGCTTCAGTTCTGAAGGACTGATTGTGTTAGAAGTGTATCCTTCACAATAAGATTTCTGTCCATGCCTTGTCCAATTATTCATGCTCTTCACTAGTGCATCAATACCCCAGTTTTTCTTTGGTGAGTGTATTCTAAAGGTATCAACTTTTGCCTTTATAATTGCCCTTACAATTAATTTTGTTCATATCCATTGAACGTGAGCATCACCTTTATGGCCCATTCTTGTTTCCCTTGAGAAGATGGTCAGCTGCCTTTTTGAATGGAGAGGAAAATAAACAAACACAATACATGAACAGAAAATCTCTGGAAAATACCTCAACCTCCTAAGGTAACTGGGCAGTCATCAGGTTGGCCCCTCCATTGATGCAACTAACCCCCTACGTCCATTTGTCGTAAAGACAACGCAGTGCCTGTTTGAGAGGGATTTCAACCCACTAACACTTTCAGGATTGGAGAGGAACTTGTAGGTGGCGGTATTCCCATGTATCCATTGCCTTTGTTCTTCTAGAAGGTTTCGAAGGTGCTGTCAAAGGAGCCCTGGTGAATTTCTGCAGTGCATCTTGTAAACAGTACACACTGCTGCTACTGAGTGTCATGGTGGAGAGGGTGGATGTCTGTGGATGTGGTGTTAATCAAGCGGGCTAAATTGGCCTAGATGGTGTCAAGCTTCTTGATTTTTGTTGGAGCAACATTCATTCAGGCAAATTGAGGAGTAATCCATTGTAATCACATATTCTACACATTAATGTCAATCGTTTTAGTTGCAGTTCAGTGGTCTTGCATTCCTATATATTCTGAAATATGATCAAAATTTCTTTCACTTTTCAAAAGGTTTGGCTGACTTTCAGATTCACTTCTTTCATTGGCATGGTTATGCTGCAAAATGAATCCTATCCTGAAATATTCTTAAAAGTTGTAATGGACTTTGCCAAAAAAAAATTGTCTTGTGACTTGGCAGAATGGTTGTACAGGTGGCAGTGAGATAATGACAGGAACAGAACCATCGTTGAGGTAACTGAAATGAGAAAAGGATAGAAAAATGAGAAATAGTGCAAATATTCGAGAATGCAAGCGGCATTGCAGAGTAAGAAACAGAGTTAATGTTGTAGGTCAAGGGCCTTTAATCAGAACTTTTCTGACACTAATCTGAAATGTTACCCCTCTCTCTCTCTCTCTATCCCTAGATGCTGCTAAGCCTACTGATTATTTCCATCGTTTTTCTATTTTTAGTTTAGATTTCCAGCATCCATTGTATTTTGCTTTTGTACTGGTCAATGGAATAATGAGTTTATCAAAGGAGAGTGTTGGCCACGTGCGTGCAAGTATATAAAGAGGATAGAAAGTTAGTTGCTTCTATGGAGGGGCCAACCTGATGGTTGCCCAGTTACCTTAGGAGGTTGAGGTATTTTCCAGAGATTTTCTGTACATGTGTTTGTTTCTTTACCTCTCCATTCATTAGTACTAATGATTTAGGTTGGGACTGCAGCATGGATAGGATCAAGATTACTGGACTTCCTTAATTCCTTTCCCATATCTGCATTATCGGTTGTACAGGTATCCCCTGCTATCCGAAAGCAGAGTATTCCTATGAAACCTTTCATAAGCTGAAATGGCGTAAAGCGAAGAAGCATTAATTTATATAGGAAAGATTTTGCCTTTTCTCATAAGAGCAAAAATCCTTTTCGGATTTCTTTCAGTTAACAAAAACAGGTACTAATGTAGGTCTTTCGTAAAAGTGAAGTGGCGTAAAGTGAACTTTTGAAAAGTGAAGGATACCTGTGTCAAGGTACTAGTCCTGTGCCAAAATAGCACTGGTGTATCATCAAAGTAATTACTGTACATACTTACATAAAGGTTTTAAGACTACGTTTTTATTCAAAGAGTATGGAATCGCCATTTACACAAGTAGCATTTTGGAACGGTTAAAAGCCATCCCTTCCTATCGCCTTGCTCTCATAGAGCTGCCATGTCAGAGACTGAACCTGCCAATTCCAACCCCAAATGTAGCACAAAAGGTGTCAAAAGAACATATGGGACAGCAGGGACTGAACAATTGCTTTCATTGGTGTGCTGTTGTATGATTCTAACAAGTAAATATGCACCAATTTCAGGGCAAGTTTCACTATAAAAGCAAAAGATGTAGGAGCAGAAGTAGGCGATTCGATCCATCAAGTCTATTCCATCATCCAATGAAATCAGGGCTGATTTTATAATCCTCATCTCCACTTTTCTGCCTTTTCCCTACATTCCTTGATTAAACCTTTGGCTATCTTAATGAGAAAGTGAGGTCTGCAGATGCTGGAGATCAAAGTTGAAACTTTATTGCTGGAACAGCACAGCAGGTCAGGCAGCATCCAGGGAACAGGAGATTCGACGTTTCGGGCACAGGCCCTTCTTCAGGAATGAGCGGAGAGTGTTCAGCAGGAGAAGATAAAAGGTAGGGAGGAGGGACTTGGAGGAGGGGCGTTGGAAATGTGATAGGTGGAAAGAGGTCAAGGTGAGGGTGATAGGTCGGAGTAGGATGGAGGCGGAGAGGTCAAGAAGAAGACTGCAGGTCAGGAAGGCGGTGCCGGGCTGGAGGGATTCGGCTGAGACAAGGTGGGGGGAGGGGGGATGAAGAAACTGGTGAAGTCCAAGTTCATCCCCTGCGGTTGGAGGGTTCCCAGTCGGAAGATAAGACGCTCCTCCTCCGACCGTCGGGTTGTTGTGGTTTGGCGGTGGATGAGTCCAATGACCTGCATATCCTCGGTGGAGTGGGAGGGGGAGTTGAAATGCTGTGCTACAGGTTGGTTGGGTTGGTTCGTCCGGGTGGCCCAGAGGTGCTCTCTGAATCGCTCCGCAAGTAGGCGGCCTGTCTCCCCAATATAGAGGAGGCCACACCGGATGCAGTAGATGATGTGGGTGGAGGTGCAGGTGAATCTGTGGCGGATATGGAAGTTTCCTTTGGGGCCTTGGAGAGAAGTGAGGGGGGAGGTGTGGGCGCAAGTGTTGCACCTCCTGCGGTTGCAAGGGAAGGTGCCGGGAGTGGAGGTGTGCGCGCAAGTGTTGCACCTCCTGCGGTTGCAAAGGAAGGTACCGGGAGTGGAGGTGCGGTTGCAAGGGAAGGTGCCGGGAGTGGAGGTGCGGTTGCAAGGGAAGGTGCCGGGAGTGGAGGTGCGGTTGCAAGGGAAGGTGCCGGGAGTGGAGGGCACTCCCGGCACCTTCCCTTGCAACCGCAGGAGGTGCAACACTTGCGCCCACACCTCCCCCCTCACTTCTCTCCAAGGCCCCAAAGGAAACTTCCATATCCGCCACAGATTCACCTGCACCTCCACCCACATCATCTACTGCATCCGCTGCAGCCGGTGTGGCCTCCTCTATATTGGGGAGACAGGCCGCCTACTTGCGGAGCGATTCAGAGAGCACCTCTGGGCCACCCGGACGAACCAACCCAACCAACCTGTAGCACAGCATTTCAACTCCCCCTCCCACTCCACCGAGGATATGCAGGTCATTGGACTCATCCACCGCCAAACCACAACAACCCGACGGTCGGAGGAGGAGCATCTTATCTTCCGACTGGGAACCCTCCAACCGCAGAGGATGAACTTGGACTTCACCAGTTTCTTCATCCCCCCTCCCCCCACCTTGTCTCAGCCGGATCCCTCCAGCCCGGCACCGCCTTCCTGACCTGCAGTCTTCTTCTTGACCTCTCCGCCTCCATCCTACTCCGACCTATCACCCTCACCTTGACCTCTTTCCACCTATCACATTTCCAACGCCCCTCCTCCAAGTCCCTCCTCCCTACCTTTTATCTTCTCCTGCTGAACACTCTCCGCTATCTTAATGACCCAGCTTCAACAGCCCTCTGTGGTAAAGGACTCCACAAGTTCACTACTGCCTGGGAGAAGGAATTCCTCCCTACCTCTGTCCTAAGTGGTTAATTGCTAACTCTGAGATTATGCCCACTGGCTCTAGATTCTCTAATAAGTGCAAATAATGTCTATACATCTATTCTTTTGAGCCCCCTAATAATCTTTAATGTTATTTTATGAGGTCCCCTTTCCTTCCTCCAAACTCCAATGAGTTTAGGCGCAACCTACTCAACCTCTCCCCATAAAAAAAACTCTCAATATCTGTGATCAGCCTAGATCTACTGAGAGCCATCTCTGGTCTGCCTCCAATGCCAGTATATCTTTCCTTAGATAAGGGGACCAAAACTATTGACAGTAATCTAGCTGTGATTTGCCCAGTGCCTTGTATAGTCTCAGCAAGACTTCCCTATTTTTATATTCCATTTCCCTTCCATGTTACCTGCTGAACCTACATGCTATGTTTCTGTGATTTTTGCATTAGCACTCCCAAATTCCTCTACGCTGCAGCTTTCTGTGCACACTCTCCATTTAAATAATATTCAGCTCCTCTATCCTTCCTATCACATTAAAGCATCGATCAGGTTTTTAGTCACTTAACCTGTTTATTTTCCTCTGTAAACTCTTTGTCATTCTCACACTTCGCTTTCCCACCCACTTTTTTGTCACCTGCAAACTTGGAAATGGTGCATTCACTTTTGTCACCCAGATCATTAATAATAATTAAGTAATTAATTGTTGGCACATCACTATTTATAAGTTCCATCCTGATGATGCCTCCTTAACCCAACACTCTATCTTCACAGTCTGTCAATTCTCTTTCCATGTTAATGTATTACCCCGATACAAAGTGTTCTTAAGTAGCCTTGTGTGTGGTACCTTATCGAATAATTTTTGGAAGAATATTGTATCAACTGCTCCCCCTTTATCTATCTTATTTGTTATCTTCTCAAATAATTTTAATAAATTAGTCAGGCATGATTTTTCCTTCATGAAAGCCATGTTGACTCTGTTTGACTTTATATTTGCTGGAAAAGCGCAGCAGGTCAGGCAGCATCCAAGGAGCAGGAGAATCGACGTTTCGGGCATGAGCCCTTCTTCAGGAATGAACAGCTCTGATCTCCAGCATCTGCAGTCCTCACTTTTTCCCTTGACTTTAAGTATAGTGAGTTTTGAGAAGGTTTGTAGATTGGGTTGAGGTTTTGGATGTAGGTTTGCTCGCTGAGCAACAAGGTTCATTTCCAGATGCTTCGTTACCCTACTAGGTAGCATCTTCAGTGGGCCTCAAGTGAAGCTTCACCTGAGACCCACTGAAGATGTTATCTAGTAGGGTGACGAAACATCCGGAAATGAACCTTGCTGCTCAGCGAGCAAACCTACATCCATGACTTTATGCATTTCTAAATGTACTGCTCTGTATATCTTTTATAATGGCTTCAAATAAAATTAACATTTTCCCAATTACAAATGTTAACTGCCCTGGTCTACAGTAACCTGTCTTTTCATTTGTCTTCTATTTTTAATAAGGATGTTACATTGGCAGTTTTCCAATGATTTGGGAGTTTTCCAGAATCTGAGGATTCTGGGAAGCTTGTTACCAGTGTATTCACTAGTTGCTACTTCCTTTAATATCTTAGGATGCAACCCTTCACATCCAGGGATCTTTATCAGCCTTTAGCCCCATTAGTGTCTCTAATACATTTTGTTACAGTGATAATCATTGTCTTTATTTCCTTCCAGAGGCAGAATAGTTTGTGGCTTTTTTTCCCCTGAAGCATCAGAGGCCTTATAGAACTTTACAAAATCATGAGGGGCATAGGTAGGATGAATAGCCAAGGTCATTTTCCCAGGGCCGGGGAGTCCAAAGCTAGAGGACATTGGTTTAAGATGAGAAGAGAGAGATTTAAAAAGGAGCAACATGTTCATGCACAGGGTGGTGCATGAATGGAATGAGCTGGCAAAGGAAATGGTAGAGGTGGGTACAAAGACAACATTTAAAAGGCATCTCGATGGGTACGTGAATTGGAAGGGTTTAGAGGGGTATGGGCCAAATTCTGGCAAATGGGACTCGATTATTTTAGAATATCTGGTCAGCATGGTTAAGTTAACCAAGAAGTCTGTTTCCACATTAAACAACTCTTATGACTTTTTAGCTTATCTTGTCTTATAAGCTGATGCAGTACTATCATTTACTCCTTTGGTTATTCATGGTTAATTTATCCATTCTTAGAGTGCTTCTCCTCTCTGGGATAAATTTTAATGTGAGTCAGGAACTATATTTTTAAGCATCTGCCATTGTTGGTCAACTGTCTTTTCTGATGTACTCCTTTCCAGTCCCCATCAGCAAATTTGCCATCATTTCTTTGTAATGACTCTTATTTAAGTTTAGTACAACTGTTTCCAGCCCATGTTTCTCATACTCAAACACACAATCACTGTTACGTGATGTCACCGGTGGGTGGGTGAGTCACCAAGAGTTTGGTTTTATTCGTCTGAAGAGCGGAGAGGGACTAATGCATGAGGTATGTGAAAAATGAATAGATATCCAGCCTAAAGTCAGTAGTCAACTTTTATGTGTCTGTTTGACTGATTATCTGTTACTTAGGTAAATGAACATACGAATTCAGAGAAGTCAGCTATTTGGCCCCTCAAACCTGTTTCATTATTCAGTAAGATCATGGATGCTAACTTTCACTCCCTCATTTGTAAAGATTATACCTACTCTGCCTTAATTCTGCATATATGGCAGTAATGTGAAATACTTTAGAACTCTTAATAAACTCCCCTTCCACTGAGACACAGATCTTTGAGTTTAAACCATTCCAAAGACTTGAGCATGTAAGCCAGGAGGATGTTTCCATATTGGACTAGGTGGGAGTCTCCCCAGTGAACTGGCCAGGATTTATTTTTCTTAGTTAAGTCCTTCCATGCTTCATTACCTCCTCTCTCGGTAACCTCCTTCTGTTCTACAACACACTGCGAGCTGTGCATTAATATGGTTCTGAGGTGGTGCTCCTTTCCTTGGTCAGTCCATTTGCTGTCTAAGTCCTAAACTCAGGAAATTCCTCCCTTAACCTTGCAAGCTCTCTTCTCATTAAAGTGTGATGTAAAACCTATCTCATTAACCCATGATTTGGTCACATGCCCTGACATCTCCTTTGGTTCAGTTCTTTGTGGCTAATTGCATTCATGTGAAATGATTTGGAAGGTTTTACTATCTTAAAGTTGCTACAGAAGTACAAGTTGTTACTTATTATTGGTTTTGATCTCTGGTGCATGTCCAGGTAAACGAGTACTAGTACGTGATTCTGACTAGTTAACTAGAAGCTACCCATGACTAATGGGAATTGCAGGTGATGCCATGCTTTAGTTTTAACTTCAGAACCATTTTAATTTGAGGTCAACACGCCCTTTTCCCTAAAACGCTTGGCCCAGCTTCACTTATCGTTGATCAGTATCACGTCCACCATTTCAAAGATCATTTGGAATGAACTATAAATATTGGCTTTGTCAGAAACTCCTATGTAAATTTTAAACAATATAAGCTGCAAACTTCCATGTCTAATGCATACTCCAGAATACAGAATGTTAGTTACACCTGATTTACTAATGGTAATTCAAGGTTAAGTTGCTATTTTGCACAAACTGCTCATCGAATCTTCCTATCATTGCACGTGAAGTAGATTTGGTTAGTCTTTGACCTGTGTCAATCTCTTGGATACTTGATTAATTAAGCACATAACCCTACAATCCTCCAAGAAGGTCCTATCCCTCTCTTGCTCTCTCTAACTATCAGATCACCTTTGGTATGCTCACTGTAAGTCAAGTGATACACTGTTTACATAATTGAATTATTAGTAGTGGCTGGTACAGGCCAACTTATGTGGCAGTTGGCTTAGAGAAATTGTCAATTGGGGGAGCGTGCTTCTCAATAGACAATAGGTGCAGGAGTAGGCCATTCAGCCCTTCGAGCCTGCACCGCCATTCAATATAATCATGGCTGATCATTCTTAATCAGTATCCTGTTCCTGCCTTATCTCCATAACCCTTGATTCCACTATCTTTGAGAGCTCTATCCAACTCTTTCTTAAATGAATCCAGAGACTGGGCCTCCACTGCCCCCTGTGGCAGAGTATTCCACACAGCCACCACTTTCTGGGTGAAGAAGTTTCTCCTGAACTCTGTCCTAAATGGTCTACCCCATATTTTTAAGCTGTGTCCTCTGGTTCGGCACTCACCCATCAGTGGAAATATGTTTCCTACTGCCAGAGTGTCCAATCCTTTCATAATCTTATACGTCTCAATCAGATCCCCTCTCAATCTTCGAAACTCAAGGGTATACAAGCCCAGTCGCTTCAGTCTTTCAGTGTAAGGTAATCCTTCCATTCCAGGAATTGACCTCGTGAACCTACGCTGCACTCCCTCAATAGCCAGAATGTCTTTTCTCAAATTTGGAGACCAGAACTGCATACAGTACTCCAGGTGTGGTCTCACCAGGGCCCTTTACAGCTGCAGAAGCACCTCTTTGCTTCTATACTCAATTCCTCTTGTTATGAAGGCCAGCATGCTATTAGCCTTCTTCACTACCTGCTGTACCTGCATGCTTGCCTTCATTGACTGGTGTACAAGAACACCCAGATCTCTCTGTACTGCCCCTTTACATAATTTTAGGTTTTGGGTGAGATTCATCCACTATTTTAATAGTTTTACATCGATAATGGAGAGCGACTGCAGTATGGCTGTGTGTTATGTGTACTTGTTTTTAATGTATTAGTTAGTATAGATGTGAATAGTTCAGTGCCCTGAACAATGAATGCCCTGTGAGTTGCACAGTACCCTGTGTAACTGGCCCAGTCCTCAAACAGTTTTGCTTTCTGTTTATTGCTTTGTGCTTTCTGCTCCAAAGCCAATTTTCAGCAGTATAACCTAATCTGTGGTTGGTTCCACGTAGCTCTGATAGGTTTACAACCTAATTTGAAGCATCTCACTGAATACCTCGTGGAAATCTGGCAGCACGGTGGCTCAGTGGTTAGTACTGCTGCCTCACAGTGCTAGGGACCTAGATTTGAGTCCCACCTCGGGCAACTGTCTGTGTGCGTTTCCTCCCACAATCCAAAGATGTGCAGGTTAGGTGAGTTGGCCACGTTAAACTGCTCATGGTGTTAGGTGCGTTAGTCAGGGGTAAATATAGGTTAGGGGAATGGGTCTGGGTGGGTTACTCTTCGGAGGGTCGGTGTGGACTTGTTGGGCCAAAGGGCCTGTTTCCACACTGTAGGGAATCTAATCTAAAACAATTTCAAATAATATTTACCAGATTTATCAACTTAAATTACCTTTGGAAAGAAGTAACAATTGTGTAATACACAACTTCATGTTGCTCTGTCAGCATTGACTGTTTTCTGAGATTTAATTTATGAACATTCCCTTAAACACTTATGAACATTTTCCTGACTGTTGGGCTAGAATTCTTCAGTTTGTGCTTCATTTGTTTTCAAAGAATATTGGTCTCATGTTCATGGTCTTCCTGTTTTCTTAGAGTACGTCTTCAAAATATTTATCAGACCTCAACCAGTAGACTTTGTCTGCTCCATTTCTGGCTTCCTGAAGGATTCTAGAATATGCCTCTTGTTCCTTGTACTGTGTGTTAATGTTTTCATTACATGTACAGTACTGATATTTACATATGCTGCAGATTTCTGGGCTGAAGTACTTGAGTTTATGTTCAAGTTAATGTTTGAAGGCTGAATAATTAATAATGCTGCTATTTCTTGATTCTTAATATGTATTTCTACATATCCCTTGGTAGGCCCTTTTTTAAAAAAAATGTTTCTCATTGCATGCATTCAAAGTCTCAGGATACCCCAGCTGTTGTGTTGCTCAGAGGCAAGAAGGTTGAGCTGAGGAATCCAAACATGCAATAATTCAGTAATGAAATATAACTGACTTGCCTGACCAAATCAAATTGTTATTGCCCATTGACGTCTCAAAGGAACTCTAATAACAGAAGATTCGTGTGATGGGCAACCTGTTTGTGACATAATTTCAACTGACCCCATTTATGTAGATATAACATGATGATGTTAAGTTGGAAATCCAATATCATCCAGCTATCTCCCTCAGCCCAGAAGGGTGTATACGAAGGAATTCCAACAGGACTTCAAAAAAATTTAATAAGCTGCTGAAGCTGTCAAAAAAACAATCAACTGTAAAATTTTCATTGACTAACTTTATTGATTGAGTTTTTTTGAAGAAGTAATGAAGGGATTAATGAGAGCAGAGCAGTGGATGTGATTTATATGGACTTCAGTAAGGCAGTCGATAAGGTTCCTCATGGTAGACTGGTTAGCAAGGTTAGATCTCATGGAGTACAGGGAGAACTAGCCATTTGGATACAGAACTGGTTTGAAGTTAGAAGACAGAGGATGGTGATGGAGGGTTTCAGACTGGAAACCTGTGACCAGTGGTGTGCCACAAGGTTAGCGCTGGGTCCACCACTTTTCATCCTTTATATAAATGATTTGGTTGTGAATGTAGGAGGTATAGTTAGTAAGTTTGCAGGTGACACCAAAATTGGAGGTGTAGTGGACAGTGAAGAAGATTACCTCAGATTACAACAGGATCTTGATCATATGGGCCAATGGGCTGAGGAGTGGCAGATGGAGTTTAATTTAGATAAATGTGAGATGCTACATTTTGGAAAGGCAAATCAGGGCAGGACTTAATGGTAAGGTCCTAGGGAGTGTTGCTGAACAAAGAGACCTTGGAATGGAGGTTCATATCTCCTTGAAAGTGGAGTCACAGGTAGTTTGGATAGTGAAGAAGGCGTTTGGTATGCTTGCCTTTATTGGTCAGTGCATTGAGTATACGAGTTAGGAGGTCATGCTGCCGCTGTACAGGACATTGGTTAGGCCACTTTTGAAATACTATATTCAATTCTGATCTCCCTGCTATAGAAAGATGTGAAACTTGAAAGGATCTGGAAAAGATTTATTAGGATGTTGCTAGAGTTGGAGACCTATAGCGAGAGGCTGAATAGACCGGGGCTATATTCCCTGGAGCGTTGGAGGCTGAGGGATGACCTTATAGAAGTTTGTAAAATCTAAGGGGCATAATAGGGTCAATAGCCAAGGTCTTTTCCCCAGGACAGGCGAATCTGAAACTAGAGGGTATAGGTTTAAGGTGAGGGGGGAAAGATTTAAAAGGACCTGAGGGGTAACCTTTCCATCCAGAGGGTGATGCATGTATGGAAATGAGTTGCCAGAGGAAGTCATGTCTAGATTAGATTACCTACAGTGTGGAAACAGGCCCCCCGGCCCAACAAGTCCATACTGACCCGCCGAAGTGCAACCCACCAAGATCCACTCCCCCACAATCACTCCTTCACCTAACACTAGGGGCAATTTAGCATAGCCAATTCACCTAACCTGCACGTTTTTGGACTGTGGGAGGAAACCGGAGCACCCGGAGGAAACTCAAGCAGATACGGGGAGAATGTGCAAACTCCACACAGTCAGTCACCTGAGGCGGGAATTGATCCCGGGTCTCTGGCGTTGTGAGGCAGCAGTGCTAACCACTGTGCCACCGTGCCGCCCATGTAGGTGGGTACAATTACAATATTCAAAAGGCTTCTTGATGGGCATCTGAATAGGAAAGGTTAAGGGGGATATGGGTCAAATGCTTGCAAATGGGACTAGATTAATTTGAATGTCTGGTCGGTGTAGATGAAATGGACAGGAGGGTCTATTTCCATGCTGTCCAGCTTTATGACCGTAAGTAGTCAATGCTGGATCATGAGATGTAAAAGTAGAAATGGGCCATTCAGCCCATCGAGTCTACTGCCATTCACTGTGATCATGGCTGATCTGATAATCCTCAACTCCACATCCCTGCCTTTCTCCCCCCACTGTTGCTACCCCTTCATGATTAGAAATCTGTCTACTCAGTCTTAAATATACGTAATAACCCAGCTTCTATTGTCTCTGGGTGAGGAATTCATACAATTAATTAACTTCTGAGAGAAGAAATTCCTCCTCATCTCTGGCTTATGGGGGAAAGAACCTCTCATTATCGACATTCTTAACCTCATGTAAGAATCTTGTTAGAACATTGGGTGGGCCACTTTTGGAATACTGCATTCAGTTCTGGTCTCACTGCTATAGAAAATATGCTGTTCAACTTTAAAGGCTTCAGAGAAGATTTACAAGGATGTTGCCGGGGTTGGAGCTAAAGGGAGAGGCTGAATAGGCTGGGGCTATTTTCCCTGGATCGGAGGCTGAGGAGTGACCTTGTGGAAGTTTATAAAATCATGAGGAGAATGGGTAGGGTGAATAGACAAGGTCATTTTCCCAGGATTGGAGAGATCAAAACTAGAGGGCATAGGTTTAAGGTGAGAGGGGAAAGATATAAAAATGACTTAAAGGGCAATGTTTTCACACAGATGGTGGTGCATGTATGGAATGAGTTGCCAGAGGAAGTGGGCAAAAGTGAGGACTGTAGATGCTGAGATCAGAGTCTAGATTACTGTGGTGCTGGAAAAGCACAGCAGGTCAGGCAGCAACCGAGGAGCAGGAAAATCAACGTTTCGGGCAAAAGCCCTTCGTCAGGCTTTTTGCCCGAAACATCGATTTTCCTGCTCCTCAGTTGCTGCCTGACCTGCTGTACTTTTCCAGCACCACTCTATGCCAGAGGAAGTGGTTGAGGTTGGTACAATTGCAACATTTTAAAATGCATCTGTTGGGTATATGAAAAAGAAGGGTTTAGCAGGATCTGGGCCAAATGTTAGCAAGTGAGACTAGATCAATTTGGGATATCTGGTCAGCATGGATGAGTTGAACTATAAGGTCTGTTTCCTTGCTGTATAACTCTATCACTCTAATCAGGTTTTCTCTCATTCTTCTAACTTCCAATGAACTTGATTCGAAAACAATCAGAGGAGAAACTGTGCAGTTCCTGTTAGCCAGTTTGAACCGCCTGGAAACTTAAAATCCAGAGCTCTGACCAAGATCCAGAGCCCTGAATCCTTGACTGTGCTGTCCCTTTCCACATAGATGTTGCCAGACCTGCCTACCATTTTCTGCTTTTATTCTTGTGGGCAACACATCAGTCAAGCCAGAGGAAAGATTGTTTCTCTCTCTCTCTCTCTGGGAAGTATGGGAATGGGTTAATTATTTGGACAGAGTGAGGAGCTCCCTCCCACAGTCTCATGCAGAGGTTCAGTGTAAAAGCTGTTAGTGAGTGAGTGTTCAGCGACCTGGTGTGTTACCCCACAGCACCCTCTTCACAGCATCTGCCGCTTGAACAGGTAAAATTCTCAACATTTTCTCTGCAGCCCCATCTCTCTCTCTCTGTCTGTCTCTTTCCTCACCCCTCTCTCTGTTTGCTTCCCATTGAATAATCCCTGACTCGGGCTCTGACTGAGGTTCGCCTTTCAGCGTCTTTGAGTTTGGCCTCTCCCAGAGCGACGTCAGTGATTTTGTTTCCACCAAAAAGAAATGAAAGTTCTTGTCTAGCTCGAGGACAGGCTCGGGAGTTGCACTTCAACACCCAGTCCCGAACATCGCGTGACGTCCCAAGATAGCCCCAAATATCAAACCAAAAAAAGAGACGAGAATAATACCAAGCAAAAAGAAGCTTGCTTAATCTGCGTTTTTCAGCCAACTTTCTTTTTTTAAAAAGCTTGGGTTGTGGGGTAGGGATACTTTGCAAACATTTCCAGCATTTCATTACGGTAGTGCAAAGGTATTCAACCGCTAGGCTGTTGAATTGCATTTTGCTCTTGCCTTTAGATAGGAATTAAATGTAACTTTAACATTTTGTCTTGCAAAGTTATGCCCATAGTGGAATGCTGTGTAACGGTGAGCCACTGGTTTTGCTTCGGAAGAGTTTTTCTAAGGATCTATTCTGGGTTGTGGTAATGAGGGGGATGGAGATGGGGGGGGGGGGGGAGAGGATAGGGAACTGGAGTACGTGGCAGCCTCACTGCCTCCCCTCCCCAGTGCAGTTCACGTCTTCTGACCCAGGGCGATGTTGGAAACTGCACGTTTCCCTACACCGTGTGGTCCTACTTCCACATCTGCAGCACGAGGAAAAGCTGCCATTTGTGATCTTCACAACTGCTGCAAGGGCTACTTAATCCAAATGGAGGCGAGCCACGTTGCATCATTGCTTTTTTTTCCCCCCTCCCCTCGCTCTTAATGTAGCTTTTCAGGCAACTAAACCTAATTTAATCAAGAGCTGGATCTAAATTAGCAACCCAGCATCCCTTTACCCCCGTCTTGTCTAGACTGATGTAGGATTGATATGTATTTCTGGTTTCCCTATATTTCTCATCCCAAGAAAGGGATTTGTTATGCACTTAATGATTTTGTGTCTCCAAAGCAATTGAGGTAATATTGTGTGCTGAAATTGTATTATTATTGCCATTCTTGAATGACCAACTTGATTTTGAACATTGTCCATTTTTTTGCTTTGGAAAACAATTTGCTTCTTTTAAGCAGGCAAAGAACTGCCTGATTATTGGAAAAAAAAATAACAGAACGATGCAGAGAGTCTGCCCTCCCAACTTTCTGCTAATTTGTAAATGCTTTGTGAGTGCATTTTGAAGGTTTAAAAAAAAAACCCAGACACAGCAGAGATCCACATTTCAAGGATCAACAGATTTGCTGTTGGAATAAATAAGTGAGTTCCCGCAATGGTGGGGAGCTGACACACTGGTCTAGGGAACCCACAACTAAACAGCAAACACGTGAAATGTGCAAAGCATCCAGCTAGGTAGTAGTATTAATGATTACTTTCTTTCTGAATAGATAGATGGTACAAAATAATTCTACAGTTTCTTTTCACTAAATCCCGCCCTATTTACTGTAAAATTGATTTTGCGGTGTCTTTTTCCTCTTTAGCTTTCACATTATTTTCCCTTTCAAGATTGTAATCCCATTGAGTTTATACCATAGCACGTTGTACGTTCCAGAGCCTGTTTGGATATTATTCTCTCAAATGCCTTTCTAGTTTAGATTTTAATAATGTGCCTGAATTCTCAACAATATCTCAAGAATGAGGATTAATTTAGATATAAATCTTAATCCATAGAAAGAAGTGGCTATGGTTAGTGTTATTGCTTCTAAATAAGTCTTTAGGTCAAGCAAATTATTCAACTTGACTGCTGTGAGAATTCTTATGCTGTGTCACATGGTTATGAGGTCAAACGCTAACATTTTAGCAGAGCTCTGAAGGAATTGCTATGACATTGGATGTGCTATCCTTCCATGAGCTGTTGAAACCAAGGCCCTGGCTTGATCAGATCAATGGTAAAGATTATATTGTGATGTTTTTGAAGGATTGCAGGGTATTTTCTCTGTCCTGCTAACATTTTGCCTTCAACAAACACTACCAAAACCAGAATACATATAGAGTACCTCAAATCTAATTATCGAAAAACCTGACACTTTTCACGTCAATTTTAATAGAGTAAAACTTTTTTTTAAAAAAGACAACTGGACAATTTGGCTAGGTCTTGCATTGGTGAGATGTGTGACTCCAGACTAGTTTGTGGCTTTGTGTACTGCTCCAGCCCATTCTGGACCCCACCCAACCTAGCTTAACCTGAAGTATTCACAGTCTGAACCACCTGATCCAAAATCCAGAAATATCCAAAATCCAGTATGGCCTTTCACTGAAGATTTTGTACTATACCCATAGGTGACTCCACTTCAAATAAATTGAGAAACACATTGTTCAGAAACATTGATAATGTCATAAGGCATTGTATAAATGCAGTTGAGAGTGTGGTGCTGGAACAGCATGGCAGGTCATGCAGCATCCGAGGAGCAGGAGAATCGATGTTTCGTGCAAAAGCCCTTCATCAGGCCCGAAACATCAACTCTCCTGCTCCTCAGATGCTGCCTGAACTGCTGTGCTTTTCGAGCACCACACTCTCGACTCTAATCTTCAGCATTTGCAGTCCTCACTTTTTCCTAATTGTATAAATACAGTTCTATCAAACTAAATTAATTAATGTTCGTCTTAATATTTCCACTTGTGTAACTCAGTTTGTATAGTTGGCTACAGTATTGTTTGAGGAGCTGCATCTGGGGAAAGATAGGAAACTTGTAAGACCTAAAGCCAGCCAAAGTATCATGTATCAGAGTTCCTTGAGTTCATTCATAACCTGTTTGGCAAAGGGCCGTTAGTCCAGACTGTATTAATTATTACTTAATTGGTTATTTTAAAGACAGAATCTTAACTTTTTATGTGTGCAGTTCATGTGAATACGATTTAACTCAGCTGGACTTGCTCTTGCAAGGATGTAATAAGAGACTTAAGTGATGACTAAAAGTGTAAGGACAGAAACGTTTTATTTAATTTTTTTAAAAATGATGTGTCGATCTGGGATGTTTCAGTGTGAAGAGGAAAGTATCAGAGAACAACTTAGCTTTAGGCTAGTTATGGTGCCTAGTCTCAGACTGGAATTGATGTGGAAACAGTCCATCAATCCACAATGACTGTACTTCAAAGTATTTTATCGGCTGCATGGGGTTTAGGGATGTCCTGGAGTCATGAAAGGAGCGATTTATTTGCAAGTCTTTGTTATTTATTTAATTAAACTACAAATGCTTATTGGTGAAATCACCAGAATGAAGTGTCAAAATTTTGAATACTTGTATTTGTGTACCACGTTATTATGCCAGTGATAAATCTGAAGATCTTTTGTTACAATTGAATACTATTGCAGTACACCCGTTATATAGTGAAGACTGGAGATATTCTGCACCAGCTAAGTCCCACAAACAGTAATGAAGTGGAAAACTTTTTAATCTGGTTAAAGTTTCCTTTAACTTGGTTGCACGTCCTTCGAACAAGAATACTGCCAAAAGGAAATGATAGGTTGAGTGAACTCGCAACTATTCCCAGTTGATGGTATTAAGCCATTTGAGCAGGTGGTCTGGTCACACTGGTGGGTGATGAAGTCAAATTACATAATATAGTGACAGAAGCATAAAGCATAACTTCAGGAAGGTAGAAGCAATGCTGCCCCAGACACAATATTTTCTAAATAGTGACTTTATAATTAACCCAAATTATACTGTTTTATTCAGAAGTATCGATTTATGTAGCAAATAAATACATATCTTCTCTTGAATCAATGTAATTATAGCTGCTTTAGTTCTCACTCGAGCATCTGTTTGTAATCTTGGAATAATTTTACACTGAAGTCCCTTTTTGGGAAAGTTTTGATATGGTCATGAGCTGTATGAAAAGAGGAACTGTAGTTTTCCATAGACCCACTCTTGGGTATTCAACATGCCGGCAAATATTCACAGAGACTTGGAGACCGGTTCAGTGCTAAAACTTAGAGGAAGTTGAAACTTAATGGGAGGGAGGACAGAAGAGAAAGGGTAAACCTAAGGACTTGGAGATTTAAAAAACTGTATCATACATAGATAGGAAGTCTAATTTATTAGAATCTGAAGCAGGATGATATTTCACTTTTAGAATATGTCACATTTGACATTAAATGAAGAGTCTGAAGAGTTTTGACTCAACACATAAACTCTGTTTTTATCTCTCCACAGTTGCTTCCATAACTGTTGAGTTTCCCCTAGCATTTTCTGCATTTTAATTCTTAGGATTCCTAATTCTTAGTTGTTGGAGCCCAAAATTTTTTATTTAAAGAAAATTTTTTTTTTCATTTCTCTTAACTATAAAAATAGCTTAACAGTGCTATACATTGTGTATGGAAGATGGATTTCTTGAGTTAAGCATTATGTTGTGATTCTGTCGGTCTCATTATACATATTGCCTTTTCAAATTAGTTTTTGCATGTTGCTTTGCATTGCTGTCTGTAGTTGGTTAGTCATTTTGACATGGAAAGCTTGAATATAAAGCTTCCAGTCAGCAAAATTATCTTGGGGCAATGCAAGGAGAAAGCAAAATAATAATTATTCAATTCGTTCTGCAAATTCTGCTCATTGTTTCTTTTTGCATTTTGATTGTGACTGTTGATGAGCTCAACAAATAAAAAGCTCCAGTTTTCAGGTATTAATGAGAAATACAGCAGTCTCAAAAATGTGAAATAAACACTGGATTAAAATTTCATCTTTGCTTTTACATGCCAAGCTATTTTTCTGTTATCCAGTCAATTTCTGGAGTTAGGCTTTATCTAAACTAGAGCCAGGCTCCTGCAGAGGAATACAAAATTGAAATTTGGTCCTTGCTGGTAAAGAGATTAATAACAAAGTGTTTGAGCAGATAAGAATTTTTTAAAAATTCATAAGTTCAAAATTCAAGGTTTCCTCCAATTATTATACCTGAACTGCTATGATTGGATTAAATCTACGTAATTAAGTCTGAATTAAGTTTCCTATGTATATATGTGTATATATTTATACAAAGGTGTAGCTTAGTGCACTATTTTAGGACATTCTTTTCCTACTGATTTTTAATAAAAAGTCTTGCAATTCAGTAAAGCTTTTCATGACCTCTAGCATCTCAAAGTACTTATAACAATAAAATACTTTTGGAGCTTCAACACCATTCTAGTGTGGAAATGTTGGCAACCATTCTGCACATAGCAAGTTCTCACAAACAACACTGTGACAAAGACCAGGTAATTAACTTTTCTAATTTGGAAGATGGGATTTATACTGGCCCCACTCTTGCTGAAATCATGCCATGCAATCCTTTATACCACTTAGAGAACAAATGGGGGATTGGGGTCAGTATTTGATTTGAAAGGCAGCAGCCCTGAGTCAGCATTCCCTCAGTAACTTGATTTGTGTGTTTGAGTCTCGGAGAATGGAACCTGAAGGCCAGAAGATTTGTATCGCTGGAGATTGGATGTATTTTGAGGTTTAGGAATTAGAAATTTCCCTGAAACGTTATGATTTCTGATAGGGAAGATATATTTTATTTGTTGATCTTGGGTTGCTCTGCAAGGGTTTATGAAGGCTTTATGTTTGAGGGTCTTTTATGGACAGGAGTACATCACCTAAATCCTTAAAGGCAGACAAGTTCAGTTAAATCATTGCTGGTCTGTACCTAAATTCCATTGATTGTCCTTTGCTTCCTATCCCTGATGTCCTTTTCTAGTACGACAGTCTCTTTTGAAAATTTTACTTTGTACGTCATCCATTGCCTTTAGAAGGGGAGAAGGTACTTCATGTCTTCATTGCCCATTGTGTATAAAGTTGCATCCCGATTTCACTGCTGAGTGGCCAACCTCTCACCCTGAGATTTTGTCCCATTTTCCTAGTCTAGCCCAACAGATGAATCATTTTTCAGTATCCATCATGTTGGGTGAACAACTTGATCATTATCAGATTACCTGTCTCCTACCTAGCTGCAGATAGTACTGCACAGGTATGCAGTAGGGGACAGAGCTGATAAGGGAGGCCTGTACGTCAAAGAATTACACAGAAGGTGGCTATTCAGCCTAATTGGTCAGTGCTGATGTTTACACTCCAGATGACTGCCCTCCTATACTTTTTTTTCTTCACTTAACTATAGAGTGTAGAAAATGGGAATAATAGTAGGCCATTTGATTCCCCCAGCCCTACACTATCATTCAACTAGATTTATCTTCCACCCCATCCAATTTTCTGCATTATCCCCATACCTCTTAATGTCTTTAGTATCCAGATCCATAACCCCATTAACAACTTTTCCTCTAGTCCTTTCTTGTACTCATGTTTCTCACTTGGGTCAGAGCTCCAGCAGATTCAAGAGAATATCTTACAGCATCTAGTCTTTCTGCTCACATTCCCACCCAGTACTGGTCTACATCCTCTCAAAATCATAGTGAAGCTTGTTTTCTGTTATATAGTGCCCATCCAAACTAAGTTTAACTTAGTTGACTCTTGATTTGCTCAGTGCCCCCTCAAAACATGAGCTGAGCACTCTCCAGTTTTTTTCTTAACTAACAGCTGTACTGTACAGCAGTAATCTTCTTCAGGTCAGAGTTGAAACCAGAGATTTAGCTGGTAAATGATCCAGTGGCACTACCCAAAGAGCAAACATTCCTCTCCATCCAAACCACACCAGGAACATACTTAACTGATCAGTCATCTCAAGGTAATTGGTAGGCTGTTGCTGTGTGCAAAATGGCTACTGCTTTATCAATCTGTAGCCAGTACTGTCAGCACTTGAGAATAATTTGCTGGATTTGAATCACGTTTTTTTTCTCATCTTTATCGAAATTGGTTCTAAAAAAACAACTTTGTGTGACTGAATGAAGTAACACTGATGCAGAGCGGTCTCCCTTTCGCGATAAGTGTCATACGATATGACCTGCAGACCAATGTGACTTTGTTTTATTGTGATACCAAACTGTAGAATTGATTTCACAGCTGTTGCTCTGCACAGTTGACACTTATTTGTGTAACTTTGATTTATTTGTCAGAAGTTTAACCTTCTTTTGATCTCTTTGCTATTAGATGCTTACTATCAGACCAACAGATGTATATAAAATGCTGATGGCATTCTGCAACATTTTCACAAGCCCTATTCTTTAATATTGATTTTTGATTATAAAAATCTATTATAAATAACTTCTGTACTAAGATTGGTACACGATGCATTTTAATATAAGGTGCATTGCTTCTAGCTTACTCATTAAAAAGGTAATTCAGAAATACCTTGCAAATTTTAAAAATTCATTCGTGGGACGTGGGTGTTGCTGACTGGTTAGCATTTTCATTGCCCGTTCTTAGTTGCCCATGAGAAGGTGATGGTGAGCTGCCATCTTGAACCACTGAGTGCACCCACTAAGGGTTGACCACAATGCTGTTAGCGAGGAGAATCCAGCAGTTTGACCTAGTGACGATGAAACAACAGCAATATATTTCCAAGTCAGGATAGTGAGTGGCTTGGCTAGAACTTTGTAGGTGGTGGTGTTCCCATGTATTTGCTCTCTTTGTTATTCTAGATGGAAGTGGCTGTGGGTTTGGAAGGTGCTGTCTGAGGATCTTTGAATTTTTGAATGGCACCTTGTCAATAGTACACATTGTTGCCACTGCGCTTTGGTGATGAAGACACTAGATGTTTGTGGATGTAGTGCCAATCCAGTGTGCTGCTTTGTCCTGGATGGTGTTAAGCTTCTTGAGTGTTGTTGGAGCTACACACCATCCAGGCAAGTGAGGTTTATCCCAGCACAGTTCTGACTTCTGACTTGTAGATGATGGACAGGATTGGGGAGTCAGGAGATGAGTTAACCTGCCACAGTATTCCTAGCCTCTGACCTGCTCTTGCAGCCACTGTGTTTATGTAGTGAGTCCAGTTGAGTATCTGGTCAATGATAACCCCTTGGATGTTGATAATCAGGGATTCAGTGATGGTAAAGGGTGGTGATTAGATTGACCATCTCCAACAAAATAACAATGTCTGGCATTTGTGGGGCATGAATGTTACTTAGTACTTGTCAGCCCAAGCCTGGATATTGTCCACATCTTGTTGCATTTGAACATCGACTGCTTCAGTATCTGAGGAGTCACAAATGGTGCTGAACATTATACAACCATCAGCAAATGTCTCCACTTCTGAACTAATGATGGAAAGAAGGTAATTGATGAAACAGCTGAAGATGATTGGGCCTTGGACACTACCCTGAGGAACTCCTGCAGAGATATCCTGGAAATGGCTGACCTCCAACAACCACAGCCATCTTTCTATATGCCAGGAATTACTCCAACCAGTGGAGAGTTTGTCCAGTTTGATTCCAGTTTTGCTAGGGCTCCACAATCTGTCGTATATGGCCTTTATCTCAATGGGCTGTCACTCTCACCTCACCTCCATGTTTGAACCAAGGCTGTAATGAGGTCAGGAGCTGAGTGGCCCTGGCAGAACCCAAACTGGGCTTCACTGAGCAGAAATACATTTAGTGTCATAGAGTTATACAACACAGAAATAGACCCTTCTGTCCAACTTGCCTGTGTCGACTAGATATCCTAAACTGATGTAATCCCATTTGCCAGCATTTGGCCCATGTCCCTCTAAACCCTTCCTATTCATGTATCTATCCAGATGCCTTTTAAATGTAATTGTACCTTCCTCCACCACCACCTCTGGCAGCACATTCCATATGCACATCACCCTCTGCATGAAAATGTTGCCCTCATCTCGCATTCAAATCTTTCTCCTCTTACCTTAAACCTATGTCCTCTAGCTTTGGACTTCCCTACCCTGGGTAAAAGACCTTGGCTATTTACCCTAGCTATGCTCCTCATAACTTTATCAACCTCCTCAGCATCCAGTACTCCAGGGTACAAAAACCTCGGCTGTTTCAGACCCTCTCTATTGCTCAGACCCTCCAATGCTGGCACCATCTTTATAAATCTTTTCTGAACCAGTTCAAGTTTAACAGCATCTTTCCTATAGCAGGGAGACCAGAATGTTTCATTTGCAGTGGCTATTTCCTGGTGAAAGAGAATTCAAGTTGTTTCTGCTCAGCAACATTTTGTATTTCATAGATTCAATTAAATTAATTTCCACTTGAATGAATGTTGTTACCAGTTTATTAAGTAACATTCTCATCACACAAGTGCCAGACAATGTCCATCTCTAACAATTGCCCCTTGACATTCAACAGCATTACCATCATTGAATACCCAACTATCAATGTTGTGGATGATATTATTAATAACTGGACTAGCCATTTTAAATAATGATTTTTTAAAAAATCAGTCCATCAAATGCAGGTCTTTGTGAATTCTCTGTTCTTTTGTGGAAACGTCAGTTTAACAATACTGTGCAAATCCTTGTGCCGTATGGCCACCCCATGAAATAATGTATCGTATTTCTGCTAAGAATCTAGCAATAAAGAGTTTATTGAGAAAAAAAAATCAGTATTGGATGGATTAATAAAACCTAGCTTTTTCAAATTTGCTTGTGGGATCTTTTGTCAAATGTGACCTCTTTGACCATTGCATAGAACACTGCAAAAAACAAAGGAAACTGTATAACATCCGTTCAGAGGGAGATCTTGTGTCCAATGTGCCCTTGCCATATTCACACAAGAACATTACGAAAGTTAACATTCTCTTTCTCCATACCTTCTATCGTGCTGTGCTTCAAATCCTTATCTAAACTTCTCTTAAAAGGAGGGACAGGACATTTCACATAATTGAAGCTCTGAGTGTTGTATTACAAAAGATCATGTTATTACCTAGGCTCAGTTGAGATATTGCGATTAATCAAAGCTGTATTCTGTAATGTTCCAGAGTTCTGTGAAGCATGCTGTACTAGACTGAGAATGAGAGAAATCCCTTGGAAGGTTTGTGAAATTCCAGTGTTACAAACTGCGTTCTCACTTCCCTCAACCCTGGTCCCAAGTGTGCAGTTTTGGCAGAAAACGAGCAGATTTTTTTTTCTTCACAGTTAACCCCACCTCCTTACCCACGTGTTCATTGCTAATTGGAGACTAAACAAATGAGCATTGCAGGATATGGAAGAGAGGAGTGGCCTTGTGCTGAAGGGATCCCAAGGGATGAGAGGCATGATTTCTGTATCAATTCTCTTCTGTTGTACAGTGCAGAACTATTCAATAGGTGAAGACATAAGAGTACTAACTGAGAATGTGTCACCACTGCACTGTTGTATGAACAGAGCCAAACTATTTAGAACTTTAATTTGTAGCAATTGGTTGATTTGAGAGAGAGAAGAACATTGTTTCTTTGCATGTAGCCCATTGCTGCTTTGATTTCATTTGTTGTACTGGTATGCTCGCATTGGAATTAGTTCTGTCCTGCATTCCACCGAGATTAAGGTCTGTTCAACACCGTATCAGTGGAATGTCTAAAAGAGAGCACACTGTGTTATATGACAAAAATAAAGTGTTACGAAGCTGGAGATCTGAAATAAACGCTCAGGACATCTGGCTGATTAGATTTGAGAGTTTGCTTCACAATGTTAATAATTTATGAAAGCAAAATACTGCAGATGCTGGAAATTAGAAACAGAAATGGGAAAAGAAAGAGACTTGCATTAATATAGTACTGTTCCCAACTGCTGATGACACAGAACACTTTTCTAGCCAACTAAATGTTGTTGAAGTGCAGTGTCTGTTGTAATCTAGGAAACACGGCAGTAGGTTTGCTCACAGAAGCTCCCAAAAGCAGAAATGTGACAATGACTGGATATTTATTTCTCTTTTAGTTCACTTGGTTGAGTGAAAGATATTGGCCAGGGCATCAGGGTGAACTCCACAGCTGCACTTTGGGCTAGTGCTGTGGAATCTTTTACATTAATTTGAGAGGCCAGGTGTAGCCATGATTTAAAGTCTCATCTGAAAGTTGGTGCCTCCAACAGTGCTCAGGTACCCCTTTGAGCTGCGTTGGAGGGTCAACATTTAATTTTTGTGCTCAAGTCCTGAGCTTGGACATGACTCCCCCCCCCCCCCCCCCCCCCCCAGCACACACTCAGCCACGAACATATTGATAGCGGTCTCCCTTGTCATCATGTCTTGCATTCTGCAGTTTTCCTCCCAAATGTACAGGTCTTAGCTTTTCAAATGGTTGACTAGCTCACTCCCCCATTGCTGCTTTATTTCTGCTTCCTCACATGGTAAGTGACCTCAGACATTTCCAACATTAAAGGCGTAATACAAATGCAGTTTGTTAACTGCAAAACCACAGTTTCTTTAGGTGCTAAGATCAATCGTGGCTTTTCTAATTCTCAATGACTTCATGGGCCATGTAATTGCTGATATAAGTCCAATCATTCACGACTCAAATAGACTAATAGCCTGGTAACTGCTGCTGTCAATGGTAATGGATCATTTAAAATGAATGATTTAACTCCTGAATTAAAATAATAACAAAGAACATCAGATGAACACCTTAATGGTGGCAAATTTCTTTGAGAATACTGATGTAGAGGATGTGCAGTACACAAATAGATTTGTGTACTGCACATCCTCTACATCAGTATTCTCAGATTGCACAGAAAATGACAGTTTGAGTTTTTGATATATTTTACTGGTACCTCACTATTGCTCCCTTCCAAGGTATGACTTTAAAAAAAATTCCAAATGGATGAATGGGCCTTAGGGAGTAATGGTGCTGAAGGCATTGTATCTGATCTAGACAAATAAAGCTTGCCAAATATTTTGATGTAATTACTGATCATTTCAGTTGCAGAAGAGAGAAGATAATGCAGAGTTTAGTTGCAAAAGTTGAGGAATATGAGAAACACATGGTCCCAAGAAAGAATGGAATTGGACCATTTTAGCAGTCAAAAAGAAAAACGGTAGATATTTAACAAAAGAAGAAGGCTAAACTACGGGGTGATGTAGAATGTGTTTGAATTTTGAGACCAGTTTGATTGTCTGTGATGCTTCAGTTTTTGTTTCTAATTCATAATTCAATCCTCTTTTCTTTCCAAGCCAATGACGACTTCATTGGTAAGATTTTGACACGTTAAAGGGTCTGCATATGTCGAAACGTATATGTGAGACAGCATTCATTGAAGTTCTGTACTTAAAAATATCCATGTCGGCATACAGTAGGTAGCCCGATTCTGACAGCCTTAGACTTCTGCTGAGTGTTTACAATGATAAAACAAAACTGTTCCTGCTTGTGAACAGATTGGGACAGATTTAAATCCTTTGGCAAAGGGAGCAAAGATGAGATAATACAAATTTTCTTCACAGATAGCAAGATTTAGTGTATGGAATACACTGCCTGAATAGTGTAGTGGAGGCAGCTTCAATTGAGTCATTCAAGACGACATGGTTATCTAATAAGAAGCGATCGCCTTCTGCACCATTACAGTTCTGTGAAGCTGGTCTTGCAACTTATTGTTGTCTGTGGGATCATGCTCTGCACAAGATGACCAGCCCCAACCAGCTGCATGGAAATATTTACCTAAAGCAAATGCAGGCCTGCAGATTTGAGAGAGATGTATCGAAGCATTAAATAAATATGACTGCAATCTTTCTATCACAGTTGCTGCATGCTAGCAGGCAGATTTACAAGCAAGAAACCACAAGCAGGAGGGGTGTGTTACAACAGGCGTTCATATGCACAGAACAGCACATGATACAACACTTGTTGCAAGACTGCACTTTCTGAATCACAGATCTGATTAGGCTGTAAAGAGAGAAGCAGCTGCAGTGGACCACAGCTTTTGTACACGCTGTATTTAGTCATCATGTATACAGATAGTTAAACTATCCATGTAATTCTTCCTCACTAAATGTGTTAACAAGTAACTTCATGTCCTGCACTCAGAATTCAGGGCATAAATGAGTAATGCAGCAATCCAGTCATTTTAAACATTACTGGATTATGACAGGCACAGTAAGCAGGTCAGGATATTTGGTTTTGTTTTGATCTGGGAGCAGAAGAATCAAGTCATCTCGGGGACCAGTCAACCCAACAGAAGTGTTCACTAGTCTTTGGGCCTACCATGTCACGAGAACTTGCATAGAAGTCCTAAAATTGTTAGATCTGAGCAAGCTTAGACCAGAATTGAAAAAGATTTATGCCATCAGGCTCAGGAAGTCGTAGGGAGTCTGATTCATGAAGGAATTGTATAAACATATCTGAGCTATACAGTTAAAAGGAACTTGGAGGAGTCAGTTAAGTAAAGATTTAAAAGCTGAAATGAAACTGATATTTCTCTGGAATTGAGTATCTATAAAAGGATTGAAACTTTGTATTGTAGTACAAATACATTTAGGGACTGAGAGAAACTGGGATAAGGAGCTATTTTGGACATTTCTGGTTTGATGACGGCTTATCATGTGATTAATTGAAATCAAAAAGTCAAATGATCAGAGAATTGTGAATTGTTTATTGGGAAAACATTTAATAAGCTTTGTGTACATTAATAAGCTTTAAAGAGAGAAAAGAAGTGGGTGTTAAGGCTCTTGATTAATTAGGACCCACAAACTTGGGAAAATCTCTAGGAACTGTGCTGTTTTTTTGTATCGCAAGAGTCTCTGGATTGAAGTTGCTATTTGTTTTCATAGATGTGGGCAATTGTTGGAGAAGCTTATGGGGAAAAGCAGGACTTGCTCTCCAGTCAGCAAGTGACAAACTAGGGCCAGCTGAAAGATGCTAGTGAAGTATTTATGAAATCCGATAAAGTTTAAATACCAGGGTTCCCAATTGCTTTCCATCTGAATGTGAAATCTGGTCTGATGATATTCCACCATTTTGTGACTATCAGCAATTTGACCTTGTTGAAGGAAATCAAAGGAACTATGAGAAGTCAACTTCTTGTGCACAGCATGATCTAACAAATAGCAATAAATTGCAAGACCAATTTCACAGAATCACAGGATTGTAGCGGTGCAGAAGATGGTAATTTTGCATATTGCTTCTATTTCAGTATCCAATGCCTTCCTGAATGGCTCAATTGAATATGCCCCCACCACACTTTTTTCAGGCAGTGTATTCCATACCCTAAATCTTGTGTGTGAGGAAAATTCTTTCTCACTTCATCTTTGCTTCTTTTGCAAAACAATTTAAAACTGTGTCACCTTTGGTACTCGATCTGTTCACAATTATTTTATAATTCATGGCATGAGGGCATTTCTGGCTAAGTCAGCACTTGTTGCCCATTCTTAATTGTCCGGGGTGGGATGGGAGCAGAGTACTTCCCTGCTCCTGTACTCTGTGGCCTTATTTATGAAGCTAAGAATACTATATCTTTATTAATGTTCTCTTTTTAATGATTTATGTACATACACACCCAGGTCTGCCTACTCCTGCACTCCCTCTAGAATAGCACCCTTTGTTTTGTGTTGGCAATACCAAACTGCATCAGTTTCCACACCTAAATAGATTAATAGGGCTCCCTGTTTTTATTTTCCTTTCACTAGTATTTGTTTTTTGAAAGGGCTGTTTAATATCCACTCAAAATGACCAGAGATGGCCTCCATTTAACATTTGTGCATGAAGTTTGTAGCATCAGTAATGCAGCAAACGTTACAAGTTGTGAGCTTAAATTATTAACTGAGGTTCTTCTGTGGAATTTTATGGGAAACAGATTAACCAGACTGTAGTGAAGTCTGTTAATCCCAAAATACAATTAATAACCTTTTTCCTTTGCCTGTTAAGCAGGATGTTTCCTCATTTCAATACAGACTCTGCTAACATGTTCAAGTAACATGTTTATTGGGTCCAAGGAAAAAATGTCATAAATTGAATTAAATCAGTATCCTGACTCTCATTTTGAGAAACATTTGTATAACTTTAAGGTAATTAATAAAGGAATGAAGGGGCAACATGTGAAATAAAGCATTTATGTAATTGTTAACTAAAAGCAGCAGAGGTGTAGTCTCTGAAGTCTACAATGAGGATGAGTTGGATAACACACAAAACTAATGAAGAAGACAGGCACACATGAAGAAGTTTTGCACATGATCATCAAAATACTGCTACAATCATTTGGACACATACTTCTGAGAAAGAACCCAGAACATCTGGTAGTAACTGATAATGTTGAGGGTAGCAAATAAAGAGGAAGGAAGAATTACTCTGACACTTTAAGAAACCAGCACGGGTATTAGATTTGGGAACAAAACCAAAATGTTGGTTGCTGTCAGGGACCATGAATGTTGGAGAGTCTGATTGTGAACAGTGTCAAAGATAACAAATAGAATGATCTGAAATGACCTGCCTAAAACAATGGTAAAGCAGCTTAATTAATAACTTTTTGAAGGAAATTTAATAAATACTTAGCTGGGAAAATTTGCAAAGCTGTGACAAAAGACTGTGGAAGTGGGACCAATTAGATAGCCAATTGAGCAGAATGACCTCCTCATCTTGTATCATTCTGTGATTTCTAGTTGTTAAAATAAGCAATATCACTGATGCTGTTTATTTTTGTACTCTCAAAAAGATGGAGAGAAATGCTTTTGTAAACTTTCATTCTTTTGTGTACAAAAATAACATCCTTACTTGCAACTTATTCATGTTAACCATTATTCTGATTTGTTCAGTTTTTGGAAATGATTAAGCATTTACCCCTTCCATTTTGTTTGCTTATTTTATCTATTGTAGAGCACCAGTAAAGTGTCCAGTTGCCAAGCCATGGCATGTATAAAGATTTGGTGCATATTGGGACTAGGAGTCCTGGTTTCTCTCACTCGGGCTCATAATGATTTCTTCACATCTATTGGTAAGTGCCATTTTCCTGTTTGGATTGAATAGTTTTTTTTTAAACGGAATTATTACTTGACTAATAATACCTGTACTCCAGTCATGTGTTACAGGAAAGTGATGAAAACTTGTGTGTGTTGATCTTTCCTTTATACTTTATCTGAAGAACTTGCATTTCAATGTAACTGTCCCAATGTTTTTATAAGCTATGCGCAAGATGAGAGAATCCTTGATCCAAAAGCAAAACAATTGCCTGTGTGATCTGAGAAAGGCTAGACCTCTGAATTTAAAGCACTTTCTATCCTAGCAATAAGACAAAATAAATTCACCATTGTAAAAAAAATGTTATTTTGTAACCTTCTATATCATCTGGATTGACTTGTCAAATGGTAGGGGATTCCCTGAATTGAATCTTGCACACTTTCTGTTACAACATGGTATTGGAAGCAGCCAGGGGACAAGTTGTATGTTTGTAATTAAATGACTTGGGATGGCACAAGCTTCAAAGTGTTGACACCAGCGTGGTGTGTGATGGAAACAACATTACTGGGACCCAACCTTATCCCACTCTCATGATGCAATAATTATTCTGTTAGTCTCGGGCAAAGCAAAATCTGTGTTTGCGGATTTGTCAAATTCTGGAAATTAATCACCAGAACAAATTTTATCAAATGGAGACATCTACCCCACTATTGTTTCATTCCCATTTTTTGAAATTCTGTTGATTTAAAGGCCAAATATTGATATCTAGGCTTTACTGGGTGAGAATTATAAAGATAACAATGCACCCAGTCCATTATGACGATGGCTTTGAAGCTATATTCTTTTAGAAGTTTTCCTCATCTCCTGTGGGTAGTAAGCTCATTGATTGCACAATTAATCTATTTACCATTGCCTAATGCAATGATTAGGATGGTAGACAGTGAATCATGTAGGTCTTTGTGTGTTCCTGTTAACTTCAAAGCAGAGGCGTACCAAAACTTCCAAAGTATTATTTGATTGTGAACAGGGATACAGTGGTATTATTCCACATGTTTGTTCCAAATGAGAAATAATTTTAGGTTTGGCAGGGTGAGAAGCCATGTGAAAATCAAAAACAAATCTTTGAATTCTTCTGTTTGTAAGTGGGAGCAGCAGTGCTTTGGCAAGCAACCCGGAGAGTGTGGTAGGTTGAATATATATGCAGAGGCGAAAGGGCTTTTGTCAGAAACATCGATTTTCCTGCTCCTCAGATGCTGCCTGACCGGCTGTGGTTTTCCAACACAGCACTAATCTTGACTCTGAACATGCATGCAGTCAATTCCTTTTCACTTCTCCTACTGTTTTAGTTTAAGAATGTACTTTTTGCACCTTTCAAAAATACATTAATGTAACCAGTTTCCAAAGTGATTTGATACAAATGTTTTAGCACATAGATTTCTTAGAAAATTGTGTTAACTTTCTTTGTTCGTGAAATTCCTCTTTTATGAAAAGCGTCTTGAATAAATCTGTTTTGCTTGTTGTTGGGCAGGCCAGATGACTGATTTGTTGTACACCGAGAAAGATCTGGTGACTTCATTGAAAGATTACATCAAAGCAGAAGAAAGCAAACTGGGTGAAATCAAACGGTAACCAAGTTTCTTGGAATTAATAGCAGTTAACTGTTACTTTTTTCTGTTCTTTTCTCTGACCCTTCATGTGCCTGATCTGTTTGTGCAGTAAATAATTGTGATCTGCATTAATGTATAATGATAACAGTAAAGGATTAATTAGTTCTGAACATTAATTTCTTCTCAATCAAACTAGATGGGCAGAAAAATTGGATCAACTTATTGAGACAGCGACAAAAGATCCAGAGGGTTTCCTAGGGCACCCTGTGAATGCTTTTAAATTGATGAAACGACTGAACACAGAATGGATGGAGCTGGAGAACTTGGTCCTCAAAGACATGTCAGATGGTCAGTGGTGAATCAACATTTTTCTGAGTAGATAGATTAACAACATCCAATTTCCCCACTTCCTCTTGCTCTTTACTGCATCACTCATTTGCCCTGGCAATTTCCTCAACTATTCCCCATTCCCAGTATCTGGAAGGGCTGGGCAAGCCAACTCATGAATAACTTAACAAACACTGCACCTTAGAAAAAATTCCTTAACACTTTCTCCTTCAGATAACCTGTGCGCAGTAGGAACAGAAAAACTCATTGACAAAATCTAAAGTATGAAAATCAATTGCTTTTTAAATACTTGTGTTTATCTTACAAATTGCAGCACCATGGCTCAGTGGTCAGCACTGCTGCCTCACAGCATCAGGGTCCACTCGTCCAACTCCACCCTCAGGCGACTGTGTGGAGTTTGCACATTCTCCTGTGTCTGTGTGGATTTCCTCCCACTGTCCAGAGATGTGCACATTAAGTGGTTGGCCATGCTAAATTGCTTAGAGTATTCAAGGATGTTTGCTGGTTGGTGGGTTAGCCGTGGGAAAGGTGGGGATAGGGTAAGGAGAGTGGGTCTGGGTGGGATGCTTTTTAGAGGGTCAATATGGGCCAAATGACCTGCTGTCACATGGTAGGGATTCTATGAAATCTGCTAAAAGAGTTGACTTCATGTAAAATATAAGCCTGGGGGGCTATAAATATTGTCAAAAGCAATTTTTGTTCTCCTTGTAAGTACAATGTTCACTTTTTTTTAAAACAAGTATGTTCTCGTGCCAGCTAATACTGGTAAACATTGAAGCAGCTGGCAAATTAGCCATAGGGTTTTTTTTTTTAAATGCTCCACATTTTTAAAAAAATTATTTGGCATTACGTCATGATTCCACAGCTGGAATTAGTAGCTTGGAACATCACAGGCAGTTCTGACCTCCAGTTTCATAGTGTAACTGCAGCATTGCATCCAATACCGTGTGCTCTTGGAAGCTTGTTTTCCATGTTTGATCCACACATCTTGTTTTGATTAAAAATAAGTAGCATATTGTTTCAGGTGTGTGCACATGTGTTGGTTAGTACTTTGGGACTTCCTTTTGCCTGCCAATGTTCCTGCAGAAAAGAGATCCTCATGGCTGACCTACCACCAGTGATGCACTCTCTTCAGCATGGTGATGAATGCTCCCTGCCCAATATCCGCAAACCTGCCCTTCGCTTAGTATCTCTATCTCTCTCTGCTTGATGTGGTGATGTCGATGTTGGATTGGGGTGGACAAACTCAGAAATCAGGTGACACCAGGTTCTAGTCCAACGGGTTTATTTGAAATCATAAGCTTTTGTAGCGCTGCTCCTTCGTCAGAAGTAATTTACTTCACCTGTTGAAGGGGCAACACTCCAAAAGCTTGTGATTTCAAATAAACCTGATGGACTACAACCTAATGTTGTCTAACTTCTGAGTTTGTCCACCCCAGTCCAACACCGGCACCTCCACATCATGGTTTGAGAAGACCCTTAGATATGTGTGTCCAGGATCTCACTATTCTTGACTCATAGCTTATGACTTTTAGAATGTGTGTGTCATAGAAAACAAAAGTGGTGATAAAAGGTTATTTTTATGAGGTGTGTTCAGCATTTACTGATTCAATAATGATTATATTTAAAGAATTCTCGTCCAAAACTGAATTGTTCTTTGTCTGGACCCGAAGGAGAGCACATTCTAGAAACTAATAAGATTTAAATTTAGGGAATCTGCAACTTTGTTTTGTGTCACTATTCCATACGCCAAGCTCACATCTGCACTTTATTCAGTAAATAAATTCCAGTTAAAACAGCTGGGTTTCATATTAAAATACTTACACTGGAAAAGCTAGGAGTCTCTAAATGTAGTGGGGGCAATTTGAACTCAACCTATGCAGTAACCAACAGTTTTACTGCACTATACTTTTAAATAAACTTCATTTGGCAGATGAAGGTTATAAAGCAAAGGCCAGTGGACCGAGCCACATAGTAAATTGGTTGCATACCTGGCATGAGCAAATAACAAGACATGTCTCGGCATTCAACTCTGATTTCCCAATTGAAAATGTCTCGGCAGTGGTAAAACAATTTTCAGACAATTAGTGATGAAGCGTTTTCATGAGGATGTTATTAAAAAACATGTGATTAAGTTAGGCAGGTGTTGAGCTGCTTTGGCACTGAGCAAAATTGAGATAACATTCAAACCTTTCCTTCTCAAAAGCTGTCTAACTTCTGCAAATGCAGCCACAGTTGGATCAAAATGAACATATCTACTCCTGTAGCACCTTCAACACTGTTATGTCTTGGTTTTCCACATTCTGGTGTGTGAGCTATCACATATAACTCCTTAATGGCTTTGAGTGACATTGACTGAACAGTGAGCACAAGCAAATGCTCCACCTCAAAGGTTGACTGAAAACCCCATCACTATCAGAGTGTGCTTAATACATTTTAAATTAATGAGAACTGTTGAGGAACCAAAAAATGCCAATTCAACATTGTTAAAAGGAGATGGTGAAGGAACAAGAGAGTATACAATTTAAGAACAATTTGATCTGAGATTAATACATTGTATTGGTAACCCAACGTTAGATTCTAATAGATTAGTGAACTGTAGGTTCACTTCAGTGACAGGCCTCATTCTCCCTATCAGAATGAATTTCTGCATTCTGGGCCCCATAGAACAAAACAGCAAATAAAACTTTTCAGGACAGGGCTTCCCAAACTTGTGGTTGAGATAATTAACAAATATTGACACCTCACCCAAAGACGACAATGCATTGAAATTCGTGTATGGTTGCAGGAATCTTTCTTCACGTGTCTGTGGCATAGAGCAACAGAAATATCATGCTGATAAGCAAATAACCACAGGAATGTAAAAACATTTGAGCTCCTGAGTCTGAGTGATCACTGTAAATGATATGTTTAACACAAACAGTCAGAAATCTGATAATTTCTCAGACCCTACTTTGAAAACTATAGTTTAATGATGAGGCTGGTGATTGTTGAGGTGATGTTAACCAAATTCCCATTCTTATTTCAAGCAATTTGTTAACACTTCTGCAGTTCTCACCTGACTATATTCATCTGGTCTGTCTTGACTCATCTGGTCTTGAGCCAGAAGTGGGGAGAGAGAATCTATTCTCCGCCACAGCACCTTTCAGTGAAGTTGAACCAGGCAGATTATTGATGATACTTATGGAAGTTTCTCTGGCCAAGAACATTTGCCTGATTACAAACGCGCATATCAGACTTGGAGGGCAGTGTCTTATAAAGGCACTATTGGACAAAAATACTGTGGGGGTCCACTATCTGACTGAAGTGTTAAGGAAAGGTAAAATCCTGCCTTAGAGGGGGATGGATGGAACCAAAAGTGAAACAGATAATGAGTGAATTTTCTGTGTTTTTGCATGCAACCTTTCAGTTGAGTAAAGAAAGGTTCTAATAGGAGAAAAGTATCTGTTATAAATTGGAGCAGACGAGGTAGCAATGCAAATAAACTAATTTTCCACGTCATCTCATTCCTTGCAAGTGTGTCGTCGAATCAGGACAGAATATATGTTGCAAGCAGTTGGTCTGGTGTGCATATTGAATTTGATCTTTAGTTTATGAGCGTTGATGCATTGCTACCCTGTGTCTCCCCAGGATTCATTTCCAACCTCACCATTCAGAGACAGCACTTGCCAAATGATGAAGACCAGACTGGAGCTGCCAAGGCTCTGATACGTCTCCAGGACACGTACAATTTAGACGCAGAGACCATCTCTCTGGGCAACTTGCCAGGTATGCAAAAAAGGCAATCTTACATTTTAGTAATGTCTCTGACTGTCAACGTTGGCAGATTTTGTACAGATGGTAGCAAGAATGCAGTGTCTTTGCTGGGTTTGTTAAAACTTGTGGCAGAAAACATCCGAGGATTTATTAGTTCTGTGTTAGTAGCTCCAACATGTCAGTCAGTATAAAAATGGTTTTACCTTCTGGTGAAAGAAATGGCTGAATAAGGTCAGATTAAAATACAGACAAATTCACATTTGTGCATTGTTAATTATAATAGGTAGAAAATGCTTTTCTGTTTGCAACTCTAGAGAAGCTCTGATAAATGTCAAAATTCCAATGTTTTATTTGGTTTTTTTTTCTTTGCAAGACTGTACAGAACTGACTTATAACATCTGTATGATTTTTATGAATAAAGGATATCTTTGAAATAAAATAATGTTAGTTATAATATTACTTTTGAGGTATTTATTTTTTGTCACCATGTATCTTTACCATTACAAAAATGTCTGAGTTGAACAAAAGATTCAGTGTTAAATTCTGACTCTATTAGTTGGATCAAGTTATAAATTTTCCATCTGACCAACTCATTTTTCACAGAATCGCTATTTTAAATGCCGTATTTTATTTTCTCATGGGATGTGGAGCCTGCTGGCTAGGCCAGCATTTATTGCCCATTCCCAATTACTCAAAGGGCGCTGAAGAGTCAACCACATTTTTCTGGATTTGGAGTCACATGTAGACCAGACCAGGTTAGGATGACAGATTTCTTTATCTAAAGGACATCAGCGAACTAGATAGGTTTTTAACAAATATCAACAGTGGTTGAAAAGTCACCATTAGGCAGTTTTATTTTATTCAGAGTTGACAATCTGCTAAGATGGCATTCAAACTCTTGACCCCCAGAGGTTCTGAATCATTAGTCAATGAGATGGGTTTGCCCATAATCCACAGATTTTAAAAGGTGCTATAGCAACATAAATTCTCAGAAAAAGAGGATGAACTGGAGAACAAGGTTGTGGCTCCTTTGACATTGTTTCCTACCTCCCCTGTTTTCTTCCAATTGACGCTTCATCTCCTGTTAATAGCGCAGTCTGATTTCAAGGATCTTCTTTGAGCGATCATGTGAGAGATGCATTTAGAAGAAAAAGCTTTTTATTTTTTCTGACTCTAAAACTAGTGGATGTTCAGAGTCTCTTATCTCTAATCCAGACTTGAAGATCCACCACAGGATTTGAGTGCCTTTTTAGGATGCCACTCCAGTGCTGTCCTGTAAGAATGTGTGGCAGGTTTTTTTGATAGGTTTAAAGCTGTCACGAAACTGAGTAAGATGTGTTTTAATGAAGGATATGATGGAAAGGACTGTCTCAATGAGATGTTCCAGTCTTGCATGTATATACCTCCCAGATGCTAAAGAAGGATTGGAATGCTGACTTTATTTTTCTACTTTACACCTAAGATTTTGTACCTCGGTACAATTGTACCTAAGATGGCGCTAGGAGTGGTGACTTTGTACACTTCTCACTGTATTCCTGTATCCCTGTATTTGAGTACATGTGACAATGAAACCTAATTCTAAATAGGAGCAGAAATAAAAGTTTGATTCCTGGACCCTGCTCCGTGATTCAGTACAATGATGGTTGAGATTCTGCCTTAATTCCTCTTTCGACTCCCTTTGTATTTGTCTTGACTTCTGAGAGACAAAAAAATTAGTTTATCTCATCCTTAAATTAATCAAAACTGGACTTTGCACTGCTCTCTGCACTTGACAATTCCTAATGTTCATAACTCTCTGCATTAGTAACAAGTAATCACTGGTTGCAAGTGGATGGGGCAATGTCAGAAGGTACAGGAAAATGTTTTGTTAAGAGTTGGATTTTAAAGGTCATCTTGTGAGGAATTTGGGGTGAAATTTGAGAGTTTAGCTAGAAGGCATGCTTATCTCTGATGGAGAAAGGAAAAGGGACTGTAATAAATCTTGCTTCAGAGTAACAGTGTTTGGAATGGAATGAGTTTAAGCTTGCAACAGATGACTAATCAGGTTTGAGGCCAATTATAGGTTTAAAAAAAAGGTTTAAACTTCATTTTGCGCATGAAGTTGAGAAACTGGATTGCAAATGCTGTTCACAGCGCCACGGACTGAGGTTCGATTCCAGCCTCAGGCGACTATCTGTCTGGAGTTTGCACATTCTTCCAGTGTCTGCGTGGGTTTCCTCCAGGTGCTCCGGTTTTCTCCCATAGTCCAAAGATGTGCAGGTTAGGTGGATTGTCCATGATACATTGCCTATAGTGTTCAGGGATGTGTCGGTTAGGGTCATTAGTCAGGGGGAATGTAGAGTAATAGGGTAGAGATATGAGTCTGGGTGGGATATGCTTCGGAGGGTTAGTGTGGACTTGTTGGGCCAAATGGCCTGTTTCCACACTGTAGGGATTCTGATTTGATTCAATGATTCTATGTCTGACCCAGTGCAGCAAAGGCATAATTCTGTTTGCTTTTTTTCTCTCAGGTGTGAAGCATAAAACATCGCTCACGGCAGAAGACTGCTATGAGTTGGGCAAAGTAGCCTACTCGGATACAGATTACTACCACACAGAGCTGTGGATGGAGCAGGCGCTGAAACAGCTAGATGCAGGCGAGGATTCTAATGTAAACAAAATCACCATACTGGACTACCTGAGCTATGCAGTGTATCAGCAAGGAGATCTGGACAAGGCAATGGAGCTCACAAAGAGGCTGCTGACATTGGGTAAGGATGTAATATGAAAGGTTCCTTGTGCAGGGGATTCTAAACATACTGGTCGGTAAAGATACAAAGGATCAAAAGGGGGAGTTAAAATAAATCCCAATTAAGAATCACCACTAGTTAAAAATCCTAATGTGGGTAAAACTGTATTCATGCCCTTAGCAATTTATAAGCATAAAATATCTTATGAGAAAAGTATCAACTTCTGAACTGTATCTTTTACATGTTCAACAGATATCTGACGTATGAGTCATAATTTTAAATTCTAATTCAAACATTTAACAAACCAGTACACCAGAGTATTCAGTATGTTTAAAAAGATCAAGGTTATCACTCTCTACACTAAGTCTCTTCAAACTAACAAGTAAATAATGCTGTTGCAGCCAGTATATTTCAAACAAAAAATCCACATGTCCCATTCATTAAGAATTAAAATAGTTGAAATAAGAGCCATATTGGATACCTAAATATTAGCTTAGAAAACCTGTTTGAAAATAGTAGAAGTCCATTAACTTATGTAACTTTCTGCAGTATCTTTAACCACATTGTTTTCTTGATGGATCAGTTTCTTCTTACACATTCATGGAGTGGTCTATATCTTTTTTTTAATTCACGAGTCTTGGGCTCGCAAGTTGGGCCAGCGTTTATCGCCCATCGTAATTGCCCAGAGGACAGTTAGTTGTCAATCACATTGCTGTGGGTCTGGAATCATATGCAGGCTAGACAAAGTAAAGTTGGCAGCTTCCTTCCTTCAAGGATATTAGTGAATTAGATAGGTTTTTCTGACCAGTTTTGTGGTCATCCAGATTATTGTTGAATTCAAATTGCACCGCCTCATGAGGCAGGATTTAAACCTGGATCCTTGGAATATTACCTGGGTCTCTGGATTAACAGTCCAAGGATAATATCTCAAGGATAATATCCCCTAAGCACCATTGTACAGCTACAAGAGAGCATCTCTTTTAGATAAACGATGATATCGAGAGTAGTTCGACACTAAAATGCCTGCAGAATAAACTCTCATTCCTCGTTGGATCTGCAGTCAAAGCACTTAACTATATCTGCTTTGCAACTTGCATAATGTACTGTGTCAACTGATTAGAACGTTCAAGTAAACTTTGCATCTAGCCCATACTAAGCAGTCTGCCTAGATGACTCATTTATTTTTTAAAATGGCAACTGCATGATACAGCTGCTGTGTATTTTGTTGACCCAAAGAGCAGGCTATGTCTAACAGTTTTTAAATTTCAAACACAAAGACAGAAGTTGCTGGAAAAGCTCAGCAGGTCTGGCAGCACCTGCGAAGAGAAATCAGAGTTAACATTTTGGGTCCAGTGGCCCTTCCTCAGAACGTTTGGTTTTTCGTTTTTGAATTTCAGTGCTATTACTGCTAGGGCAGGAATGAGCACCCATAAGGAAATATTTAAAAATACAATATGACATGATTTCAACTAAGACAGTGGAACTTGGAGACTGGATAATTCATTGTTCCAAGTTGCGTTTAGTTTGAAGGTAAGACTTTTGTGAAAGACCTTACATTGACTTCTATTGTAGATCCTGAGCACCAGCGAGCAAATGGAAATCTGAAGTATTTTGAATATATGATGGCTGATCAGAAAAATGAAAAGTCAAACATAGCTCAGAAGACAGAAGGAAACAAATCAGGAGATGTTACGAAGACTAAGCGAGAGCGCGTCAAAGATTACCTACCAGAGAGGCAGAAATATGAAAAGCTGTGTCGAGGCGAAGGTATCAAACTGGTAGGTAAATTATTTGAATGAAGACGATTCCTGAATGATGAGGATAGTCTATATATGTAGCTGTGTTTTGCTTCTATATTTGTACAGTATGTGATGTGCACAAGATGATTAAACATGGCAGGTTCTTCTCTTGATTTTCACCACTTAGGAAATCAAATGGATAAAGGAGTGAAGACAGCTTTTTAATCTGTGACTTAGCAATGGCCCTCCCATCTGAGTCCAAAGGGTTGTGTATTCAAGCTCAATTCCACAGATGTGAGCACGCAATTTCAGATGAAATGTTAAAACTGAAGTCAAATCAACACACTCCAAGTTGAGAGTGAATGCTCTCACAGCACTGATGTCTTGGCTATTTTTTATCCCTCAATCAGCACTACTAAGCCATGTGGTTATTTATTTCCCAGCTCTTTATAAGACTTTGCTTTGTACAAATTGCAATGTTTCCTGCGTTAAAACAATGAATGCACTTCACAAATACGTCATTGGCTGTAAAGCACTTAAATTTGTGAGGCATCCTGAAGCAGTGAAAGACTCTATATACATATTTTTCATCAGCCTATTCAGATGCGTTATGACATACCCTTGGAGCAGATGAAACTTGAGCCAGGCCTTCTGTCTCAGATGTAGGAACACTACCATTGTGCCACAGAGACTTTACAAGATGCTACATACATTCTTTTTCTAATCTACCTGTTCAGGTATATTATTACACACCTCCTGGAGCAGGTGAAACTTAAGCCCAGGCCTAATGGCTCAGAGGTAGGGACATTAACGCGATGCCACAGGAGTCATAAAGATGCTATATAAATGAAATACTAGATGCAAAACATGCATATTGAAAAATTTCCAACATTTGTCACTTGACAAGCTATAAGCCAAGAGAATTGATCGTGCATCTCATTGATGTTCAATGATGCATGTGTATTTTCTGGTGTGTATTGATTGATAGCCAGGTTGGGCTCAGCTGTGTTACTGCCTACGGTTGAACAGGCTCTTGGCTTGTGGATTGTACAGTTGACGAATGGTTGTTTGGCCAAAATATCTGCAGATTGCTGGGCAAAGTTGACCTCATTTAGGATGGAAGGATAGAAGAGCAAATTGGGGAAACAAAATAGATGAAAAATGTCAAGCTTCAGCCATGCAGTGTTTGGACTAAGTCAGTGGCAACTGGCTTCCACTAGAGTAACACTAACTGTGTGAGATTATTGGCTTTGCTATTTATTTATCTGGAGAGTTTGTTTAATTGTGTCAACAGCATGTTTGGCATTGGTACTCCTCTGTTGGACAATGAAAGAATGAATCGGCATCTGGAAAGTTTTTTGAATTTGGTGCAAAATTTGCATTAACTGGTTTGTCATCTGGTGTCTATTTATTGCAACTGGCTATGGCAACAGAGTGCTTCTGCATTTCTCAACATCATGACCTTTGTACTGCAAATTTAAATCAAGGTATCAAGCACTTTGAAATCTTTCAATCAATGTTACATGGCATTATGTAAATGCCTGTCTTCATTTCTGTTTCTGTGCAGACACCCCGAAGACAGAAAAGGCTCTTTTGCCGTTATTCAGATGCAGGCAGAAATCCTTGGTACATTCTGAAACCTGTGAAGCAGCAAGATGAATGGGACAAACCTCGGATTATCCGTTACATTGATATAATTTCTGACGAGGAAATTGAGCGAGTGAAGGAGTTGGCAAAGCCAAGGGTAGGATGTCACATCATTGAGATATCTTTTGTGTGTTTGCTTAATTATCTATGTGCTGCAGAGTGACAATTACAGGTACACAATGCTTTATCGGAAATCCTTGGGACTATTTTCTTTCGGAATTAAGAATTTTTCGGATTTCAGAATAATTTACATTTTTGCAGTGAAATTTAAAAAGTTACCTAACAGTAGGCGCACGTGTAAATAGTATGAGTGCTGTGACACAATTGACACCTGCCAGTGCTGGGTTACACCACCACATCACATCTGAGTGACATGGTTCAAGTGAGTGTGGAGTTGGACCACCTGTTTGCACACCAAAATAACGCTCCACAGTCCACGAGAAAAGTTTTGGAGCTTTTCAGATTTTGGAATTTTGGATAAAGGATTATGTACCTGTAGAAGCTACTGTTCAACGCAACCTACCGCATGGTATTTTTACACCTTTTTGGAATATCATCTATCTTTTTGCATGCTTGCCATAAGCAGATCAAATTGAGCCTTTCCACTTCGGAAAGATAATGTTCAAGCTGTTGTGAACTAACCACGTGGGTGCACAGTCTAAGAATATCTTTGGTTCAAAACATGATGCAGACCATTGACCTGCATGCCATGGACAGTGATGTTGTTCAGGAAAACCCAAGATGGGGAGCAAGCTGATAGTTTGTGCCTTGGGGTCAACTCTGTCTAAGCATCACCTAGTGTGGCTCAGCAACCCCACTCTTGACTGCAGGATCTGTGCAAGTTGGTAGTGGAGTGCATGTTTCTGAACTCTGTCAGTAACTGTCCACCACTTTCGGTCAGCACCCTGTCCTATACAAGGGAAAATATATTTATCACAATATCGTACAACCTTTGTTGTATTCAAACCGTATTTGAAATTCTTCATCCTTTGTTCTTTAATGAGATTTTTGATTTTATGGTAATTAATGCAGAATTAATTGGAGTTGTGTGGGGTGTGGTAGTTATATGACTGCTCTGGTAATCCATGTCTGGATTAACGACTTAAATACATGAATTCAAATCCAATTGTGGCAGCTGGGTATTTTAAATTCAGCTAATTAAATATTGATTAAAAGGCTGGTATAAGTAATGATAACTCTGAAACCAAGTGAATTATTTGGAAAAACCCATCTGATCTGCTCATGTCCTTCAGGGAATGAAGTTTGCTGTCCGAAACTATATGTAACTCTAAGCCGAAGTGGTTCTTAATTGCCCTCTGAAATTGCCTAATAAGCCACTCATTTGGCTTTAAGAAGGCATAGTCAGAGCCCACCCCCTGCCCATGAAAATTTTAAAACTGGGTTTTATTTCCTGTCAATCGTTGAGAATCCGTCATTGAATTTAGGCTGTCTTCTTGAGTGTTTGAGCCAAGAGGCAGGGAAATTTCTTGAAAACGCAGTGCTTGCAGCAGTTGTTTTAATTTGTCAGAAGATATTGAAATATTAGCATTTATTATTTTCTGACCAACTAAAAATCAAACTTGCCCCGTTAATTAATTACCATAATAAATGACACCCTGAAAACTATAGCAATTTGAGAAGGCGGCTCATCACCATCTTTTCAAGAGCAGTTAGGCTTGGACAAAAACTCCATGAGCTCAATTAAAAATAAAATCAATTGGCACGTGCATATTTGAATTGACTGAATCATAACTCATTCCTGCTCATGTCATCTGAGGAATACAAGTGCTGTAACCATTAGTGAGGCTCCAAATGGGCTTTCCAAGAACTTCAGTTTTACAAATGACGATTGTTACAGTTGGCGTTCACTGTGCACATAACCCAGAATCATAGAGCTGTACAGAATGGAAACAGACCCTTTGGTCCACTCGTCCATGCCAACCAGCTATCCTAAATTAATCTAGTCCCATAGGCCAGCATTTGGCCCAAATCCCTCTAACCACTTCCTATTATTGTACCCAACCAAATGCCTTTTAAATACTGTAATTGTACCCACCTCCTCCACTTCCTTTGGCAGCTCATTCCATATACGCACCACCCTCTGTGTGAAAAAGTTGCCCCTTGGGTCCAATTTAAATCTTTCCCCCCCCCCCTCACCTTAAACCTATGCCCTCTAGTTTTGAACTCCCTTACTCTTAGAAAAACACCTTGGCTATTTATCCTATCCATGCCCCTCATGATTTTATAAACCTGTATAAAGTCACTCCTCAGCCTCAAGCTCCAGGGAAAAATAACCCCAGCCTATTCAGTGTTTCCCTATAGCTCAAATCCTTCAATCCCAGAAATATCCTTGTAAATCTTTTCTAAACTACTTCAAGTTTAACAGCATCTTTTCTATAGCAGGGAGACAAGAATTGAATGCAATATTCCAAACATGGCCAAACCAATGGCCTGTTCAGCCGCAACATGACATCTTCAACTCCTATACTCAATCACTGACCAGTGAAGGCAGGCGTACCAAATGCTGCCTTCGCTATCCTGTCTACCTGCAACTCCACTTTCAAGGAACTATGTACTTCCACCCCAAGATCTCTCTGTTCGGCAACACTCTCCAGGACCCTTGCATTAAGTGAATTTGTCTTGCCCTGATTTGCCTTACCAAAATGCAACACCTCACTTCATGTAAATTAAACTCCATCTGTCACTTCCTGGCCCATCAGGCCATCTGACCAAGGTCTCGTTGTACTCCAAGATTGTGAAGGAATGACCTAAGGATGATCCTTCCAGTGTAATGGGTGTTCTTTATCACTGGAAGAATTCTGATTGGTCCCGCTCTGCGTCCAGTCAAGTTGGTAATAATCTTTGTTTTTTCTGATTGGTTGGCTTCACAGCTGAGACGAGCCACCATTTCTAACCCAATAACTGGAGTGTTGGAGACAGCTCATTACAGAATAAGCAAAAGGTAAGTGTGAGCTGTGCTGGCTCCTCTTCACAGAGAAGCTGCTGCATCTTGTTCAAACTGTGCATGTTTGGAAACTGGCATCCACCGACGTGAAGCTGGGGAAAGAGTGACCGCCAAGAAGAGGACTGACTTGTCAACATGTCGATGAAATGCAAAACATGCAGTTAGAACCAATGGTTCTAATCTATGCAAGCAGCTTAAACAGATGCAACAATTCATTTTCCACCATCCTCCATCTTCATCATGTGCTCAAAGGAAGCCAGACTTTAAAAATGAAAGGACATTAAATTCGAACTTGTCCCCAAATATAATCCTTGCTCCTTCATCCTGCCTATATCCTGACCAATCAGAAGCCTCCAGAATTCCACTAAGGAGTGGTGATCTGGCTGTTCCAGGATTAAATTTGTCCTTTCTCTCCCTGTAGCTGAAGCGTGCCACAGTGCATGACCCTGTGACTGGCCAGTTGACTGTTGCAACTTACAGAGTTTCAAAAAGGTAAGGGGGAATTATGAGGTACTCTTTAGACCTGGGATAGGCTTCCCATCACACACATTGACAGTGTGAGCACCTTTTGAACCCTCTCTGGTTTATGGTGAGGATTTCTTGTCCAGCTACTCAAAGTCCTTACAGTTTGTTAACTGTATTCATGTCAAGAATAATGGTTTCTGAAACCAAATAAGAGTATTAGGGTAGCGTGCAAGAAACTGATTATTTGTTTGATGTGGTTTCGAAAAGCTAAATACAAGCCACATATATTAATAGGATCCTGAACTTTGTGGACAGCAAGGACATATACATCTGTGTATGGCTGTTTCAGGTCAACAAAAAAAGTGGCAGCCATTCCACTAGTTCAGTTCTCATGGCAAACTCTGACAAATCAATCTGTCTGAGAGCAGATTTAAACAAAGCCTGGTTGTTATCAGTATTAATGAGTGCAATTCTTCTACCAATCATTTGTTAACTAGTGAGCACTCTCCCTCCAGTATAAATGTTGGTTTTCTCCCTTGAATTTGTATTCTTGAGAAATGTCCTGATGGGTGCAAGTCAAAAATCTTTGACAAAATGTGTCCTTGTTTTAGCAATTGGAAAACAGAAACCACTGCTAGTCAGTGTGTTGAAATTTAAGTAAATTGTGAAACCGTGTTCTTAATGGGTTCAGTTTTCTTCTTTTTAACAGATCAATAGTGAAAAATATAATGTGTTTGTGTGTTATGTATAAGCAATATTGTTATAAATCATGCATTCCTGACCCCTCATTATGTTATTCACTTACCTTACTATGATTTGCTCTCTCCTTTTAATATCTGATCCTTTGCAATATGGTAACAAATCTGCAAATGTGTCTTCAGACATGTTTATGGATTTATAACAGCCGTTTATGCAAATATATTTATTAGAGAATTGCTATAAATGTGTTTCTTCAGCTATATTTTGTATTTTTTTTAATGTTAGGATCCGTTATGCCCTATAATATGTATATCGCACACAACATCTGCACCATATTTTAACACCTCAGCCATTATAATTACTCAATTGAGTTTTTGTTCTGCTCACTGGAGTCTATCATAGCATTTAACAGTCTCTGCAAAATGAATGCTACAAGAATAAATGTAGTCCAACTTACTAGTTATTAGTGTGGTGTTTTAAAAGATTGGAGCCTGAGTGGCATTCAGGCCAAATTGAGTTTCTTTATTTCTAAACATTTCTGCTAAGATCAGCTAAATCTATATTTAAATGAAATTTCTTTAGAAGAAGATGCCAGGGGGGTTTTCCTTAGAGGGAGCAGAATATAAGAAATAGTCGCAGGAGGATACTGTACAGTTCTTCGAGTTCCCATTCAGTAAGATCATGGCAAAACTTTTGTATTGATTCACATCCATCTCTATAACCCCTTGATTCCCTTAGTGCCTAAAAATCTTTATTCATGTGTCCCAATTAAACTCAGTGACTGAACATCCACAGCCACACTAGAGAGTTTCAAAAGATTCATAGTACTTTGAAGCAGTTTATTTTCTTTGGGCAAAGATTTAGGCCAATGACCCATTGATCTCTACAAGGCGAAAGCGAGGACTGCAGATGCTGGAGATTAGAGTCAAGATTAGAGTCAACAGCTGCCAATGCTGCCTGACCTGCTGTGCTTTTCCAGAGCCACTCTAACTCATTGTTCTCTAAGTCCACCCAGGGGAATAAGCATCCATGCTGCTATTCCCTCAGATAGTTTTGTATATTTTCATGAATGCTTATTCTTTTAAATGCCAGAGAATGAGTGCGCATTCAACTTTATTTTTCCTCATGTGACAGCCTTCTCATCCCAGGTATAGATTACAAAAGGAAAGTAATATTTAAATTTAGCTAAAACTTGTTTGGGTCACATGACTTTGAGTCTTTATCTACCAAAAGCATGTTAAAGAACTGATGTCAGTGCAGAGACATTTACACATATTTTGCCAATATTGAGTGGATCAAATTAATCAGGAGAGACTGAAGGCTGGGATTCTCTTTTCTCTTGGAAAGATAAGATTAAAAAGAGACTTGCAGAGCTCTTCAGAAGCTTTTTGAGAATCCAGAACAGAGATTCTAAAAGTGGTCAGATTTCTTTCTAATATAAAAATAGAAAGTAATGGAGAAACTCAACAGATCTGGCAGCATCTGCAGACCGAGAAGCAGACTTAACATTTCAAGTCATATAACTCTCTTCTTCAGAACAGATTTCAGTCGGGGATCGGGTAGGCCACGTTCCACAAGCGCTGCATCTCCATCTCTCTCTGTTTCCATTCAGTAATGTTTTCTGTTGTGATAGTATAGTTTTCTATTGGTTGTTTGACTGACAGTCTTTCAGGGGTGAGTACAGTGGATCCCTCACAGTGTGTCAGTCTTTGCAGGTAGTTGCCACACACACAAGCTAGTTTAAAACTACTGTTTAAGGTGCGAAGTTTACCACACATGTACTCAAAGTGAGAAAGAAATAGAGACCGTGCATCATCCCACAACAAATTCTGCCTAGGCAAGAGGGCTGAGGAAATCTAACCAGTCTTTGACTTCACCAGCTGAAATTAGCTGCCTCCTGTTGCAGCTAATCATAAACTGGATCTGCCTTGGCAGCAGTTCAGTGGAAATTGTGATGTATCAGAATTAAATGACCCATTTCTTTTCTCTCTTAAAGTTTGCATCAGGTTTCTGCGCAGCGCAATACTACAACATCTGGGTCAGGCATGTTAAACTATGGCTTGTCACTTATAGTTCAAAAATGTGGAAAAGCTCCATGAGTTCATTTTTATTACAAGCCAGAGGGAATAGCATCAGCTGTAATTAAAGGGTGCGGAGTCTGCTCAGGAAGGGTCAGGTCTAAAAATAACATTTATAACCAGAAAAACAAAATCACTTTATCAAGGTTTACATTTAACATAGGGCCATGTTGCTATTGATTTATGTCAGCAATTTTGTTTGGCATTCTGTCTCTTCCTGGAACTTTTGACTGGGCTAGGAGTTCTATGCATAACCACAGCGGTTCCATCTTCTGTAATATCAATCATTCATTTCACACAATGTTTCCTCTTAGTCTTTTTTCAAGCCTAGATCCTCCTTCAAATATATCAGCTGCATGTGCTGAAGAAAGAACAAGTTTGCCTTTTGGTGGCACCTTTTGTAATATTGGATGTGAAGTACTTTGATACACCACAATGTGTTACTTTTGATGTATATCCGTTACTGTAACATTGACAATGCAGCAGATAAGAAATGATAGGGCACTAAACTGAAGCTCTGTTTCTTGTGTCTTAAATTGCACTAAGCCAATTTTAATAACACTGTAGTAACACAGAACAAGAATAGGCCACTTTGCTTCTCTGACCTGTTCACCATTCAGTGAGATCGTGGATGATCTGTGGCATAAATCCATAAGCCACCTTTACACCATATCCATTAATGCATTTGGGTTAATAGAATTCTTTCAAACCCTCCACCCTGCGCTTAGGTAGCTGCCTTGTAAACTTGCCTTTCAGCACCTGGATTTTAAAATTCTTGCCCTTGGTCTAGATTTCTGTGTGATTCCTACCTCCCTATCCCCGAAATTTCTATTTTAATGCTAGCTTCTCAGACATGCCCACTTATAAACACACTATGGACAGCCTAGGTTCAAATTTTTTTAATTAACTTTCTTTGTCTCTATTCTTTGAACTCTCTTTCCTTTTGTAATGATTTGGAGATGCCGGTGTTGGACTGTGGTGTACAAAGTAAAAACATCACACAACAGGTTATAGTCCAACAGGTTTAATTGGAAGCATTAGCTTTCGGAGCGCTACTCCTTCATCAGGTGTGTACAAATCCTTTTGTAAGGATTTGTTTATCATCTATCTCTCTAACAAACTTTGTTACCTGACTTCATATTGGCTTCTTTGCCTCGGAGTTTAATTTTGTTTGATAACGCTCCTGTTAGTGTATTATACTAAAGGTACTATGTAAATGCAAGTTATGAGTGAACATTAGAAGTGTTGTTTGGCTGAGTGCTAATGGTAAACAAACCTGAATACCTAATTTGTGTTAAACAGCTTTTTGTGCCCTTCAACTTTGCTTTTTATTACTTTGAAGAGAAGTTAATGATACCATTATTAAAATTGTCAAATGATAAAGCTCTCTCAAAAGTTAGCATTAAGGAACAAATTAAGAGCTTCTGGCTAGTTTAAAGAAACGCATTTATAATACACCCAGATGTTGTTTTATGCACATGCTGCCAAATATGTCTCTTCCACACACATAACTATTTTGAACGGGGCGTACTGTCAAAAGGTAGTACTTGGCAGAATCGTCTGCCTGTTGAATGTCCAGGCAAAGTTTAATCCTTGTAAATTAGCATAATCTTAAAGGAACTTGATAAAACGCTTTTCCCCATAGTATTTTCCAAGGTTGTGATTATCCATTCAAGTTAAATTTTGAAATTAAAACTTTGTTCAAATGATGAGAGGAAGGGGAGATTAGATTAACCTGGCCACCACCGCTACTGAGAGGAGGAAAAGCACATGGGGATGGTCCTCAAGATCATTCATTTATGCTTTACATGAAAAGGATTCAGGTCAGAAAATACAATGCCCAAATATTTCCAATCAAAAGCACATAATTCCACCTGGTTAAAAACACTAAAAGGTCAGTGGGGAAAAAATTTAAAAGGGACCTAAGGGGCAACTTTTTTTAAGCAAAGGGTGGTGTGTGTAGCTGCCAGAGGAAGTGGTGGAGGCTGGTACAATTACAACACTTAAAAGGCATCTGGATGGGTATATGAATAGGAAGGGTTTAGAGTGATATGGACTAAGTGATGGCAAATGGGACGACATTAATTTGGAATATCTGATTGGCATTGACGAGTTGGACTAAAGGGTCTTTCTCCGTGCTGTACATCTGTGATTCTAAGAAGAGCATCTCAATTCAGCATTCTGAGGAGGATTGTAAATTGCTCATTTTGCAGTCTCAGTCTAAAGTTACCAAACTCCCTTTGATTAGATTACTGCCTTGTGATTAAATTCAGCTATCTATCATCCAGGGAATTGTTGTGATGCAGCGGGTAATGTTCCTGCCTTTGAACCTGAAGCTCTGGGGGCCTGATAGCCAAGGAAAGGATATTAACCTAGTCAAACAGGCTGAATCTTTCAAATTCCTGCAAATCCTTCCAGTACATGTCATGGCAACAATGGGGGAGATCCCTGGTCAGTGATATGTTGCTTTCTCACATCGTGATGAAATGAAATTTGAGGACCCTCTACCATCGTTATTCAGAACTCCAAACTCCGACATGCATGTTGTTATATCTAAGACAGAGGTGTGAAGGAATTTCTTCTCTTAGAGGGGAGTGAATCTGTGTAATTCTTTAATGTAGAAGGCTGGTGAGGCTGTGTCATTAAGTATAATTAAACCTAAAATTTTTAATCAGTAAGGGTATCCAGGATTATAAGGAAAAAGTCAGGAGAGTGGAGTTGAGGATTATCAGATCAGCTATGATCTCATTGAATTGCAGAGCAGATTTGATGGGCTGAATGGTCTGTTTCTGTTCCTGTGTCTTATGGTCTTTTCAGTTCTACCTCCTTATAATGCCGGCCACTAACTGGCTGTAACAGCAAAGAGCTGCTGCAGCTCAATCCTGCCTTTTTTTAATGAGTTACCAATTTAACAGATGATTGGAGCCTTTTGATTTTTGTTTACTGCTAGTTTAAATACAAATTGCTTGATGTGTCGCAGCCTATACCTCCACTTGTGTGCTTGTGTGCAGTTGAATCTGTTTGTGGATGAGTTATGATCTGCTGTTCACTTCCCGCCCAAGGATTATTTGACTGTATTTTAAGGATGGTAAACAGCTTAACACTATGAAAGGAGTTAGTGTGTACGAGTTGTGGCCTGTTCACAGCTCTGTCAGAGACAGGGATTGATTTAGTTTGCAATACAGCATTCCATTGTTTAATTAGTACAGACAAATTTCAGCAGAAGTCCACTGGACGTTTTTGTAGTCTGCTACATACAAGTAGCTGAGGCTCAGTGCTGGTATAATATTTCAAACAGTTGTTAACTGTGGCTGGAGTTGAAATGCACAACCTCCTTCCTAAAAGGCTATCCTAAAACAGACAAGAGAAGTCTAAAAATAACTTTGTATTGTCCAGTGTACCTCTGCATTCTAAATTGAAAAATACCAGATTCTATGATATTTTATTACCGTTTTCGAATAAAGACGTATCCATTTTTATTTTTCATGTGGAGTCCTTAAAGCCCTGTGCGTCTCGTGGAGTAAATCCTACACAAGTTCTCGAGTAAACAGCAGAGGCAACCTGCATCACCCTCTTTCTCTGTCTGAGTCTCTCTTTCCCTTTCTCTGTATGTCTGTCTCTCTCTTTCTCTTCGTCTCTATATATCCCTCCATGTAGCATCCTCATTGTTCAAGGGATGCTAATTATTGCTTAAGTCATCATTATCAGCATGGAGCACGGTGAGGCAGAAGGACCCAAGAACTACCTCAACCGCTCCAGTAATTGAATCAATGCTATTGATTTTATTGTGCACTGAGCCAGACAATAATCCCTAGACTACAGTCTTAGGCTGGCCAGGCGGACAGACCTAACTAACATGAACCAGTGACAGAGTCACAGATTTTAGTTTCTGCTTTCTTGCAAATATAAACTAAACCAATCAGTTCCTCAGTTCTCTGGGTATTTGAATGGACAGTGATTTCCCTAAACTTGCATTCTGCTTCATCTGTTTCTTTCAGAATTTGAATTCATATGTTCAAAGGTAGCTTTACCTGTGGACGTCTATTGTAAGAACATGCTATATGCATATGTTTCTTTCGCCCTTCCCTCTGACTTTCCTTTTCATTTTGCTTGTTTCTTTTATCTTCCGAGCACACCACACAACTTTAAGCTCAATTTTGCACCCCAGCTACCTTTGCCTTACAATATCAGGGCTACATACAATGCTTGAAATCATGCAATACATCAGTTTACAAGGAGATCCTAGTATCATCGATTAATTTTTTTTTTCTATTCATTTGTGGGCTGTTGATGTCGCTGGTTGGCCAATGTTTATTACCCAACCTTAGTTGCCTTTGAGAAGGCAATGGTGGATTCCTTCTTGAACCACTGCAGTCCACCTGCTGTTGGTTGGCCCATAATGCCATTAAGGAGGAAATTCCAGGAATTTGACCCAGCAATAGTGAACAAATGGCCATATATTTCCAAGTCGGGTTGATGAGTGGCTTGGAGAGGAACTTGAAGGTAGTGGTATTCCCGTGTTTCTGCAGCCCTTGTCCTTCGAGATGGAAGCAGTCATGAGTTTGGAAAGTGCTGGCTGAGGATCTTTATTGAATTCCTGCAGTGCATCGTCAGTGGCAGGGGAAGTGAATGGTTTTGGATTTTAGTGCCAGTCAAACAAGCTGCTCTGTCCTCTTTGAGTGTTGTTTGAGCTGCACTCATTCGGGCAAGTGGGGAGTATTCCATCAGACCCCAGACCTACACCTTGTAGATGGGGGACAGGCTTTGGAGTGTATTATGGACCAGGCCAGACCCCTCAAAACATTTCAAGAAGGTAGCCCAGACCCTAACTTTGCTGGTTGTTTTAAGCTGGTGTAAAGTGGATATTCCAGGAGAGGTGCTTAAACAAACAATTTATTTACATGATAAATGAATGAAATACAAGCAAAAGAGAACAGAATACTGAACAACTTAACCTATCCGAAAACCCAACAGATCATCCCAACTTAATTATGCTGTTCTAAATACTTACAGCCGTCCCCATGAACACCCCTTGGCACAAAAGGTAAAATCAAGCGCAGTGTCTTTCAGATGAGAAGTCAGAGAGAGAGAGAGAGAGTACCTGGACCTGCTTCTTCGGGTCCAACGGCTTTTTTAACGCCAGTGCTGAAAACCAAACTCAACCTGATGAAGGGCTCCGGCCCGAAATGTCGATTTTTCTGCTCGGATGCTGCCTGACCTGCTGTCCTTTTCCAGCAACGCACTCGCAACTCTGATCTCTAGCATCGGCAGACCTCACTGCCTCCTGAGCTGAGAGAACTGGCCACTCCCTTTTCATTGTACAAATGTTTTTTTTTTAAACTTGAAAGCCATCTGTCTGAGGCAGTGTCTATTAGGTATAAACAAATTGGCCCTGAAATCCTTCAACCCCAGAGTTTTCGGAGTTTGTGTCTTTTACAATCTCTCGGGTTAAAAAAAGCCAAGGACAGCATAACCTTGTTAAAGGAGCAGCATCATCACAGGAGTCAGGAGGTGAGTTACTTGTCGCAGTATTTCTAGCCTCTGACCTGCTCTTGTATAGCCTCTGCATTCATGTGGTGAATCCACTTGAGTTTGTGGTCACTGATAATCCCCAGGATGTTGATAGTGGGGGATTCATTGAATGCCAAAGGATGGTGGTTGTAATGTCTCGTAGTGAGGATGGTCATAGACTGGCATTTATGTGGCGCAAATGTTACTTGCCACTTGTCAGCCCAAGGGGCGGCATGGTGGCTCGGTGTGTAGCATTGCTGCCTCACCACGCCAGGGACCTGGGTTTGATTCCAGCCTCAGGCGACACTCAGTTTGGAGTTTACACATTCTAATAGTGCAATTGCATGCCTATCTTTTACTAGATTATTTTAGTAAATCTTTATTTCATTTGTGTCTGCGTGGGTTTCCTCCAGGTGTTCCAGTCTCCTCCCATAATCCAAAGATATGCAGGTTAGGTGAATTGGCTATGCGATATTGCCCATAATGTTCAGGGATGTGTAGGTTAGGAGCATTAGTCAGGGGTAAATATAGGATAGTAAGGTAGGAGAATGGGTCTCGGTGGGTTACTCTTCAGATGGTTGGTGTGGACTTGTTGGGCAGAAGAACCTGTTTCCACACTGTAAGGATTCTATGATTCCAAGCCTGGATCTTGTCCAGATTTTGTTGCATTTGAACATGGACTGCTTCAGTGTCTGAGGAGTCACGATTGGTGCTGAACATTGTGCAATCATTGGTGAACATCCTCACTTCTTACCTTATGTTGTAGGGAAGGTCATTGATGAAGCACCTGAAAATGATTGGGCTTAGTACACTAACCTGAGGACCTCCTGCAGAGATCTCCTGGGACTGAGATGACTGACCTCCAGCAACCACAACCATTTTCCTATGTTCCATCTGTCAATAAGGCATTAGATCTTTGCAAAGTGAGTGAAAAATAAAATTAGATTGAAGTGGACGTAGTCTAGTCTTTGCAGCCTGGGCTATCAGACTGATTTGCCTCAGGAACACAACATAGACACACTGGTACAGTTCTTATAATGGAGACATTTAGATGCTTCATGAGTTCCTACTTTTAATTAAAAGTAGCGAATTCATTTTATGTAAACATAATTAGTTTTGGGAAATTAATAGTGCAATTGCATGCCTATCTTTTACTCGATTATTTTAGTAAATCTTTATTTCATTTGTGCTATTCCAGGCCACATGTATGAAATAAAGTTTCAGAAATATATTTGAAGAAATCTTGCATTGAAATTTTTTCTTGCCAGTATATTTAGTGGAAAGAATTCCTGTTTCCTGCTGCTTCTAGCAAGCCCCTCACATCAAGTTCCACGGTCAGGTCAGAATGGGAGTGAAATAGATAGTTATTTATGTTGGCAAATGTCGTAGAGTACAGAATTCAAACATTTTTGATGGTTGTCCATGAATGTTTTATCTTTAGTGGTTCCAAGTATTTGGATATGCTTAAACAGACTCGTAGTACCTCTGAAATTCCTCTTGCAAATTTCTTTTTAAGAACTAAAATCAAAGAAGCGCAGATGTTAGAAGTCTGAAACAAGCAAAAACACAGGAGGTCTGGAATCATCTGTGAAGAGAAAACAGTTAATGTTTTGAGTAGAGTGCTGATCACCACACTACTACAAGGCTTTGGAGAGGGTACAGAAATGGGTTTACCAGGGTGTCAGCGATGCCCACATCCCACAAATTAATACATTTTTTTTTAAAAGATGATGGGTGGGAGAAGGGTGGTGCTGTTGCACACTAATCAAAAAACAGATGGGGAACTGGAGAACCATCATTAGTTTTTGGAAAGGCCACATTGCAATGGAGTGCCTTTCAGACATTGGTCTCTGCGTGAATGAAGTCCCTGGTGCCAGTCCTGCATGCCTAAAGCTGCTGCTCATTCAGAGGCCCAGCAGTTCCCCATACTGCCAGTGGGAGCAGAGGCTGCCGGGTTCAATGTAACCAAAAGGTCAAAGATCAGGAAGGAAGCCCAAACCATTGATGAAAGCAGGATGGTAGTCACAGAAGAGGAGCTATCAGAGGGGTCAGTGATAAGGCCATGGGATTTAGTGGCGAGGGAAGGAGTTGGTATTCAGCAACACCCGTTTCCCAAAGCTGGATCCCTCAAACTGACTCCACAGGCCTCAGCCTCACTCCCAGCTGGTTACAAGCAAACCCAGTGGTCTTTACTGGAGTATGAGAAAGCCATGGAAAGACCTGTTTAATCTCAATAAGGCAAGGAGAGAATGGGATAATGGGTGTCAATGAATCTAATTAACATCTAGTGTGGCAACTGAGAACCACAGGTCAGCCCCTTCCGCACTCCAACTTAACTGGGGGAGGTTTCACTCCCTCTGAGATCTCCAGTGGGACCTCTTTTTACAACAGCTTCTGTCACGACAGGATTAAAACCGATCCACAATGTCTAAAGGATTTAGTCATTGTGCAGATAAAGGTTGTACACTTTATTCATTGAGACGTTACTTTCTGTTGGTATCTGAAGGAACAACCTTGTGTCTTCCTCATCTTTGGGTTGTCTCACTGAAACAGTACGACATTTAAAGTGTACACTTAGTTATTGTGTTGCCATAGTCTTACCAGACCATAGGGGCTGCTCTCTCATTCGAGAGAAGCAACTGGTGGTGATTTAGCCTGAGGGCCACCAGACCTCAGACGAGGGAAGAGGTTGAGAAGGAGAGTCCTTCATGGTAACCTCAAACCAGTGATGGGAATTGGACCTACGCTGTTGGCATCACACTGCTGTAAACTAACCATCCAAGCCAAATTGATTCCCAGACTTAGTTGTAATATGGGAATTGCAGTAACTAATTTGCTCACAACAGGGTCTATCAAACAGCAGTGAAATGAATGAACAAATAATCAACATTTTCTGTATGTTGGTCGATGAGTAAATATTGTCAAATACTGTAAATAAGTAAGACAATGTGAAAATTTCCTTGTTCTTTAAGATTTTATGTCGAGAGATATTTCATTCAAAAGATAGCCCCATCAATATCTCTCTCAACCTCATTGCTGCTCCCAGTTATTATTCAAATCTCTGTTGTCGACCCAAGACCACAAATTTATGACTTGGGCAGGAATGCTGTTTATAAACCAAGGTTAACGCCTAGCTATAATCCTGTAATTGAACTACTTAAAGGAAGTCTATTGTTCAGAGGTAGAGTGTAACTTAATGACATTTGGATTGTAGTTATTGGTGAGTGTCTCTCATGGAATTTTCACTTTCAGAGCGTGATTGAGCACTTGTTTTGAGAAGGTTTCATTATTATTGTACTCGGCCAGAAAACTAATTGCTTGAAATTCGATCTATTCTGGAAAATTGACCGAGAACAGAGATGCAGCAACTTAACTGTAAACAGCAGTTCATGCTTCATTGATAAGAAATTGTAATATTTTGTAGGATTCCTGAAGTGGGTGCCATGATGCTCTTGAGAGCTAATCACTGTAAGAGCTTAAATCTGTACTTGACCCTGGCTAACGTGGCAGCGTTAACCAGATTATTCCCTGAATCTTATATGAGATGGCTGGCAAGCTAAGAATGAAACTTTGTCATTACTCTGAAAGATATGTACTTGAAACTGACTTCTTTTTTGTTTTGCTTGGGAATCAGTGTCCTTGATGGCCACATGGAATTATTTAGGTAAAAACAATGACTGCAGATGCTGGAAACCAGCTTCTGGATTAGTGGTGCTGGAAGAGCACAGCAGTTCAGGCAGCATCCAAGGAGCTTCGAAATCGACGTTTCAGGCAAAAGCCCTTCATCAGGAATAAAAGCAGTGAGCCTGAAGCGTGGAGAGATAAGCTAGAGGAGGGTGGGAGTGGGGAGAAAGTAGCATAGAGTACAATGGGTGAGTGGGGGAGGGGATACAGGTGATAGGTCAGGGAGGAAAGGGTGGAGTGGATAGGTGGAAAAGGAGATAGGCAGGTAGGACAAGTCCGGACAAGTCATGGGGACAGTGCTGAGCTGGAAGTTTAGAACTAGGGTGAGGTGGGGGAAGGGGAAATGAGGAAACTGTTGAAGTCTGCATTGATGCCCTGGGGTTGAAGTGTTCCGAGGCGGAAGATGCGGCGTTCTTCCTCCAGGCATCTGGTTGTGAGGGAGCGTCGGTGAAGGAGGCCCAGGACCTCCATGTCCTCGGTAGAGTGGGAGGGGGAGTTGAAATGTTGGGCCACAGGGCGGTGTGTTTGATTGGTGCAGGTGTCCCGGAGATGTTCCCTAAAGCGCTCTGCTAGGAGGTGACCATTCTCCCCAACGTAGAGGAGATGCATCGGGAGCAACTGACACAATAAATGATATTAGTGGATGTGCAAGTAAAACTTTGACGGATGTGGAAGGCTCCTTTAGGGCCTTGGATAGAGGTGAGAGGGGAGGTGTGGGCGCAGGTTTTACAGTTCCTGCGGTGGCAGGGGAAAGTGCCAGGATGGGAGGGTGGGTTGTAGGGGGGCATGGACCTGGCCAGGTAGTCACGGGGGGAATGGTCTTTGCGGAAGGCGGAAAGGTGTGGGGAGGGAAATATATTCCTGGTGGTGGAGTCTGTTTGGAGGTGGCGGAAATGTCGGCGGATGATTTGGTTTATGCGAAGGTTGGTAGGGTGGAAGGTGAGCGCCAGGGGCGTTCTGTCCTTGTTACGGTTGGAGGGGTGGGGTCTGAGGGCGGAGGTGCGGGATGTAGACGAGATGCGTTGGAGGGCATCTTTAACCACGTGGGAAGGGAAATTGCGGTCTCTAAAGAAGGAGGCCATCTGGTGTGTTCTGTAATCATTTGTCTGTCTGGAGTAAGAAGCGTTTGGCAGTTCCACCCACCCATGTGTCATTTCTGTCAACAGTCCCTGCCCTCTAGGTGGGGGACAAAGAGAAATGAGTTATTGAATCTACATTTGCTAGTATTATTCATATAAGTACTGTTGTTTGATTCCTTTTGTTCTGTTACATGTTTAGAACAGTTGTATATTAGCCCAAGAAGTACAAACATTCATGAGTATATGGCTTCAAGCTGTTGTCTTGAACAGGGTAATAGAATGCAGGTGCTAAGCATGTTGTCATAGTTGTATGAAGGGCTGTCTGCTGAATCTTCATCATGCACTAGCTTTAACAAACCATATTCTTTCTTCTGTTCAGTGCATGGTTGTCAGGATATGAAGACCCCGTGATTAGTCGGATTAACCAGAGGATACAAGACCTGACAGGGCTTGATGTTTCCACAGCAGAGGAGCTGCAGGTAGGTGTGTGCAAAAAGGTTTTAGGGTAAATTGAATTCTATTCTAGTGAGTAGAGAAAAGCCAAAGAAAAAAACCACAGCAACAAAAGCAAAAAATGCTGGAAAAGCTTGGCAGGTCTGGCAGCATCTGTAGAGAGAAGCCAACATTAACGTTTTGGTTCAGTTCGGAGGAAAGGTCACTCTACCCGAAATGTTAACCCAGATTTCTCTCCACAGATGTTGCCAGACATGATGAGCTTTTCCAGCACTTGCTGTTTTTGTTTCAAATGAATAGAGAGATAGTTGTTTATCCCATTTGCAACAGCGATTACTACCATATGGTTCTAAAGACAATGAGATATAGTATTAGAATGTAAAGGTTTCAATAATTAGGGCTGCATCCGGTTTGAAAAAAATGTGGCAGAGCCTTTGGAAATGATCTGTTAAAACAATCGGTGAAATTAAAACAAGGATTGGAACATGTCAAACTTCGGTAGCTAAGGCAAAGCAAAATAGTATAGAGGCTAGAAAACTAAAATCGAAGGAACATGGCTCAAGTCCTCCCTAGAGGTTACCACACCTGACAAATGAGAAAGATGCCCCTTCATCAGGCCTGCACCAATAAAAGGTCCTTAATTGGAAACATTAACTCTGTTTGCAACTCTCTCCCTCCCCCCTCTCCTTTCTCCCCCCCCCCCCCCCCCCCCCCCACCCCCCCCCCCCACCCCCGTCACTGCCTGGCATATTTCCACCGCGCCTCTCATATATACTTCAGTAGCCAACATCTTGACCAGTGTTATGAACTTCACTTGCTATGGAGTTCAAATTGTGTTTTTACCTTTCTCATGCACAGCAGTTTTCGGTAACATTTTCACACCATTTTTAATTTTGAAAAGTCAAGATGAACTGTAAAATCTACAATTCCAGGTATGATCATTTCCTTCTGAACTGCGGTAGCTAGGATGCTATGTGGTAAGTTAGGATTCTATTATGTCCTTTCAGGCTATGTGGTGCAGTCCAAACGTTCAGTCCTGTACAGTTGGATTTTCTGGCTAAAGCAATATGTATTTCCCTTCTGCTTGTGATAAATCTTTAATCTGTAAGAGAATAAAGAGTTATGAGGAAAAGGTTTAAAAAAAAAAGTGGAATTGAGGCTTATCAAACCAGCTATGATCTCCGTGTAAGGTGAAACAAACCCAATGAGCCAAATGGCCTGCTTCTGCGACTTATGACCTTTTTGGGCACCTCTACTACCTTCAGCTTTACTCCAATGGGTTTTGCATTATCTGTAGATGAGTTTTTCCCCTCAATTTTATTCAGTACTTTGCTAACTACTGAAGCTACACTGTTGGCTGAAACTAGATACAAAAATTTGTGATGCAGGCTCCAGAAGTTAAACATAAAACTTCTGCAGTGTTTTTTACAATGGTACAGCCATTAAGGACATACATGACTTTCAATGTCAGTTGGGAAGATTGATTGATTCAGCAACCATGTTAATTGTGTTTTTTTTAAAAGGGAATGCCAAACAATATGATTCAGGAGGAAGATGGGAATTGAGAGGAATACATTTGTTCAGATCTAATTTTATTCTGCTGTATGTTGCTGCCATAAAGTTGCAAGATATTTGATTTTATATAAACTGTGAATGTCATTTTGTTAGCTGAATCAATTTGTGAAGAACATACACTTCAGACAGCAGAAAGCTTTCAAAGAAATGCATGGTTGAACTTTTCATTTTAAGAAAAGTTCTCCTTAAATGAGCCTTAAACTCCATGTAATCCTGATAGAAAGTCATTTATCTTTTAGATAAGCGTAAAATGATTTTGAGGATAAAGTGAGGACTGCAGATGCTGGAGATCAGAGTCAAAATGTGTGGTGCTGGAAAAGCACAGCTGATGAAAAGCGTATGCTTGTAATGTTGACTCTCCTGCTCCTCGGATGCTGCCTGACTAGCTGTGTTTTTCCAGCACCACACTTTTTGATTGAGTAAAATGATTTTTGTTTGCCATAACACTATATTTACATTGGCTGATCAACCCTTAACCCAATTCAACCCTTAACAATCGCTCCTAGTGATGTGAGGATTTGTGGAAACCTTGGGAATGAAAGGGAACTGGATAAAGAGTATGAAGACATCGTATTTATTGTAGACGTGTTGTTGGGAGTAAGCTGGAGATGAAGAAGAACTTCAAATGGATTCAGGGCTATACAAAATTGCTTCTGTATCAGACGATCTGAACTCAGCAGCTCAAAGCAAAATAGTCAAGTAATGAGTTGGGTTTTTGCAGCTTAATAATCTTTTCCTTAGGATGATAATGACATTAGAGCCATAAGCCTGAGAATCTTCTACTTTTTCACTGTACAGTAACATTCGCAATAACGTTTGGTGCTTGTGAAACGTTGAGCATTTGACTGGTTCTGTCTGACCTCTCATTCCGCCATAGGTGGCCAATTATGGGGTAGGAGGCCAATACGAGCCTCACTTTGACTTTGGACGGGTAAGTGTGTCACTGTTTTATTTTTTTCAGCCTTTTTTTTTTCCCACAATTTGTTTCTTGTTTCAGGTGGCTAATTATGGCGTGGGAGGGCAGTATGAGCCCCACCATGACTTTGCTCGGGCAAGTAGTGACTTAGAAGTTGCAAATCCATTCCAAATTCCAAATCCTTCTGCTTTCTATAATGGGCTTGCATGGGTAAACTAGCCCTAGCATTGCATGATAAAAGCAGCATCTCATTTGGGAAAATCATGTTGGTTAATCAATAGATAATTGCAATATAGTTGATTCTTTTCAGTCGTTGCATGCTGAGTGATGGATTCATCTCTCAAAATTCAGGAACCAGTATAAATCAAGATTTATCATCAACGTTTTTGGATAGCTAGGAATACAACTTCTCCTTTATTTTTTCGAAGAGATTACTGGCAGTACGGAAGTTTACATATGTTATCCATGAAGTTGATGTAATTCTTGATTTATGTGTGTATTCCAATTTGTATTGTAAATCAGGTCTGCAAATCAGATCTCTAGCTAGTACATTCTTACACCCTCTTTCCTGGAATAGAGGTGTTACATTAGCAATTCTTCAATCCACTTGGACTTTTCCAGAGTCTAAAAAATTTTGGTACGTCATGTCCACTGTATCAACCTGTCTCTGCAGCCACCTCTGTTAAGATCCTAGGATGAATGCCTTCAAGACAGGGGATCATGACAACAGCCTTTCCTAATTGTTTTTCTGTGATCATGAATATTTTGAGTTCATTACTTTCAAGTATCATCTGGAGGTCCCCAACATTACAATTACCAATCTTCAGCCAATTCAGTTCATTCCATGTGATGTGAAGAGCAACTGGATACCGCAGAGACTATGGGCCCTGACAATACTCCAGGAATAGAACTGAAGACTTGTGTTCCAGAATTATTGGCATCAGGCTATTCCAGGACAGCTACTACACTGACCCCGCCCAGCCCTGTGAAAAATTGCCAGGTATGCCCTCTGCAAAAATGCAGGGCAAATCCAACCTAGCCAGTTACCACCCCCATCAGTGATGGAGAGGGGTAGTCAACAGTGCTATCAAGCAGCACATGCTTAGCAATAACATATTATCTGATGCTCAGTTTGCTTTCCTCTAGGGCCATTCACTCCTGACCTCTTTATAACCTTGCTTCAAACATGGACAAAAGAGCTGAATTCGAGAGGAGATGAGAGTAACAAATATCAAGGCTGTATTAAACCGAGTGTGGCATTAAGAGGCCCTATTAAAACTAAAATCAATGCAAATTCAGGGACAGCTGTTTGCTGCTGGACTCATTCCTGGCAGAAAGGGAGATGGTTGTGGTTGTTCAAGGTCACATGCCTCGGTTCCAGGTGCTCCCTGCAGCATTTCCTCAGGATAGTGTCCTAGACTCAACTAACTTCAGCTGCTTATTCAATGACCTTCCCTCCATCTCAAGACCAGATGTGGAATGTTTGCTGGTGGTTGGACCGTGATCAGCACCATTCGCAACTCTTCAGATACTAAAGCCCATGTCCAAATGCAGCAGGACTAGGGCAAACTCCAGACTTGTGCTGAAAGTTTGTAAGTAATCCACAGTACACATATGCCAGCAATGACAATCTCCAATGAAAGAGAATTTTAACCATTGTCTCTTGACATTCAACAACATTACCATCATTGAGTCATCCACAATCAACATCCAGAGGATTACCGTTGACCAGATACTGAACTAAACTAGCCACACCAATATTGGTTGCAAGAGCTTGTCAGAGACTGGAAAACCTAGAATGAGTAATCTGCCTTTTGACTGTGTCCCTGTTCCTCCAGGGTCAAAATTCTGACACTACCTCCCTTATAGACTTATGGGTCTACCTGCATCAAATGGGCTGCAACAATTCAACCTTCTGGCCTAGAAAAAGAAAATATTGTTTTGATATTACATTATTCTACTGAATAGGTATGAAATTGTTACGATGGAGATCAGTATTTGTGTTGGATTGAGGAAGCTGTTCTTTGGTTCCTTTCTTCAGTTTTTGAACTAGGGCACAAAATTTTTTAAAAATTAGTTGATCTTATGTGTCATATGTAATGCAAAAGAAAGGTTTAGGTTGATCACTTATATTTTATAAATTATATAATATATTTGAAAGATTTCAGTAAGCATTTTTATGGAGCAATTGGTTTTATTTGTTTAAAATGGGATGCATATGAAACAGTAGTTTGTAGCCAGGAAATTAGGTGGATTTGTGTTTTGTAGTCAAAGTGCAAATTGTAATAATATTATGGCTTTCAGAGGTATATTATCGTCCTTTTATTTTAAATGAAGAGAGGTTGAAACTGAGTCTCTGAGCAGTCTGAAAATGAAAAGGAAATGAAACGGTTTGAATTATGATTAAAAGCAGAAGGAAAAGAAAGGAAGCTCTGAGTAGAAGAGAAGGAGAAGGAGCTAGCTTTTGAATTTCAGAAGTTGACAATGAAAGAGGAAAGTTGATTTAAAATGGTGAAGGTAAAAGATAGGAGTAGTGATAGGTACAATGATGAAGAGCAAATCCATTCTAGCCAAAGGCCTGGTGGGGATCTGTTTAAATATATTCAAGCATTGCCAAAGTTTGATGAGAAGACTGTAGAAAATTTTTCATTTGAGAAAGTGGCTAAACAAATGAAATGGCCAGTGACCATGTGTCTTAGAAGTTGAACAAAATTGGTAGGTACAGCTAGTGAGGTATTTGCATCAATATCAGAGGAAGTATCCAGGGAGTACAATGAGGTGAAAAAAGCAATGTTAAATACATATAAATCTGGTGCCAGAAGTCTACTGACAACATTTCAGGAATCTAAGGAGGGAACTTGGTCAAACATGCATAGAAGTTGAAAGGATCAAGCAAAGTACCTTTGATAGCTGAATAAAGGCATTGAAAATAGATCAGACTGTTTGTTTATTTTGGAAGAATTCAAAAATACACTTCCTGAGGTAATGAGAACTCACGTGGAAGAGCAGAGCGTTAAAACGAACTATCTGTTAATAAAGTAAGGAAGCCACAGGTTGAAGCAGGAGGAGAAATCAAAAATAGAGATAAGGAAGTTGAAGTTTAATTACCAGAGAGCATGTTTGATCGGATGAATAAGAAAAACCAAGAACAGGTGGAGGACAACGTGAATATTTTTAGTTGAGAGACGTTAACTGAATTACAATGGAAAGATGAAAAGCTAAAGCTGTTGTATCGGATATTATACACAAAAAAAGATTGAATGTATCCCAGAATGTTACTATCTTAAAAATAACATCTTGATGAGGAAATGGAGACTATCTCGTATTCAGGCAATGAGAAATGGGCAGTTGTTCATCAAGTTGTATTACCTTGGGTTATAGAAAGGAGATGTTGTGAGTAGCGCATGAATTACCAGTAGGAGGTCATGTGGGAGTAAGTAAGACTTGAGCCAAAATATAAAAACTGGCAGATACTTTTATCCAAAAAAGTGAAGGAAAGTTTGGGTTTTGTGACACCAAAAGGACTGTACAAGTTTAAAGTCATGCCATTTGTATGAAAAATGCACCAGTCACATGTCAAAGACTAACCAATAAAGTAGTTTCAGGATTACCCAATTAGGTGGTGTATATCGACGATCTGGTAAGTTTTAGTCATGTATGAAAGAGCATTTGGAGCGTCTATTGGAATTGTTCGACAAACCTCTGGAGGCGGGCATGGTGATAAACCTGGCGAAGTGTGAGTTCGCAAAAATCCAAGTCATGTTCCTGGGCCATATCATTGAACATTGAAAGATAGCCCAATGGACGTGAAAACAAAAGTTATTGAGAAATTTCCCATACAATCAACGAAGAGGGAAGTACTACGATTCTTGGGACTGAGTAGATTTTATCAAAAATTCGTACCAGATTTTAGCAGCGTCGTTGCTCCACTGACTGACTTGTTGGAGAAGTGCAGAAAATTTCAGTGAATGGAGGTCTGTCAGAAGGAAATTAACTGCCTTAAAGCTATGTTAACCACCACCACCACCACTACCAACCTCCTCCCCCACACGCAGTGTTCGCCGCACCTAATTACACAAAGTGGCTATCGATTGGAGTGTTGGTGCTCTACTATTGCAAGAAGCTGACAAGATAAAAAGAGCTTTTGGGTATTTTTCTAGAAAATTGAATATTCATCAACAGAAATATTCCATGACTGAGAAGGTGACCTTCAGTTTGGTGTTGGCATTGTAACATTTCAACATTTATGTTGCCAGTAATTTGTCTGAGACAATTGTAAGTCACTGCAAAGATTGCCACGGAGTAGGACTCCTCAGCCAGTGCTCATTTTCTCCATCCATGTCTTTTTTTTTTTCTTGTGATTTTCTTTTCTTTCTTACCTACTGTTCTGAGCCTCGAGTGAAGTCAGAGTGGACTCTGGCCTCAAGGTGAATCCAGAGCAGACTCTTGGCCTTGAGAGGTGAAGCCCATCACAGTCTGTAGGCGAGGTGCCTGCACGGGACTGGGTTGGACTGTTTATTCTGTTATTCTGAACTTTTTTTTTCTTTATTTTTCTAATTCGTTCCTAAGAATTTGTACTTAAGAATCTGTACTCTAGGTACCTTTGTACCTAAGATGGTGCCATAAGTGGTGACTTTGTAAACTTTTCACTGTCCTCATGTGACAATAAATCTAATTCTATATACTGATCATAGCCTTTTACCATTTTTGAAAAAATTTAAAGATAAAAATAGCACACTGCTTAAATGGAGTTTATTGTTACAACCATCTAATTTGAAAATTATACATATGGCAGGACGAGAGAATGTAATTGCTGACACGCTGTCACAACTGTGAAGGAAGGAAGATTTAAGGCATTCAGTGGCAGAAGAAACTGATTGAAATGGACTGTAATGTAGAATGTTTGCATGCTTAGAGTCAATGTAGTGTGCATTATAGTGTATTAATAGGGTTTTACCGTCTTTGGATATTGGTGGTCTTTTTTTTAAGTGGGGAGGTGAGATAATATTATGGCTTTAAGATGTGTGTTTTGTTCTGGTTATTTTTATGAAGAGAGGTTGGGATAGGGCTGCAGAGAAGTCTGTTCCAAGCCAATAGAGTAAACAGCTTGTGAGGCCTTGGGTTTTTTTTAAGTTAGAACAACAGAAACAGCCTGAATGGGTGGAGTCAGGCTCCCACAGAACCTGAGGTTTTGTTTAGTTTTTAGCAGTTGCTAGGGTTTTCAAGCTGGCTGTGGAACCTGCCTTTCTATCTGTTACAGCTAAAAGCTGGAGTTTTCTCTGATGCCAGAACTGCACATCAGGCCAGTCCATTTTACTAAATTTGCCTTTGCCCAGGGTGCATTTATGAGATGTTTCCATATTGGAAAAGTTGCTGTTTAGTCATTAAATAATGTATTATTCTTTCCCAATAGTTAATTAGATCAATTCTTCTTCTTTCCTTTGTAATTTAACAGTAGAGTAAGAATAAAGTGTTTTGCTTAAAGCCGAGTAGTATAACCAATTAAATTATATCTGGAACACAGCACCTTATACTTCTAAATAAGAAAAAGTTAGAGTTTAGGCTATCTCTTCGATGGGGGTTTGGACTGGTCCTTAACAGTATGTTATATTATAGAAGAAAGAGATAATTTGCATGCAAGTGCTTGTATTTTGCAGCTGTAGCAAATTGCATGCACTTTCTCACCCTCCATTCTGTGTTCTGTCTATCTGTATTGTGGGCTTGAGACTTCTGCTGGCTATTTTATGGATTCCAGCCAGGCGATATTTTCTTGTTATGTCTCCAAGGTGGTGACTCTAGCAAAGGCTGGTGAGCCATTGTGACTATTATTCACTCTTGAATTGAAACAGAGCTCCTTCAGCCAGTATGGAAGAGTGCAGTGTTTAGACCCAAGACCTGAAACGGAGGTGTTCATGGAGAATTACTTACGTTTAAGATACAGTGCACACATGTCATGAGAACAGAGATTGGGAAAGTACACAATGTGGAGTCAGAACGAGTCTGAGATGCACTCTGGGTGTATGGCCAGAAATAAAGTCTGATTTTAATTTAGTCTCAAATGTTACTTAGAAAACATGCCAGATATAATGCATGGCTTGTTTGGCTTTCTCTGTGATGTACCACTTAGCAGAATCTCAATTATGTTCAAATTGAGATCTGCAAAACAATTAATGTGCACACATGTTTGTGGAATTGCTTTTGTCTGCTGTACTGTAGGAATGGTAAATCCATTGTCTAAGCATTTATGGGTTAGTGCTTCTGTTGAAATGGCAGAGAAAGGAATTGTATGTAAAATGCATTGTCATCATTAATGCTGGCACCATAGAGTTTCATGTCCTACATTACTGACATTGCATCAATAGCAACTTTCTTTCCTCTACATAGAAAGATGAGCCCGATGCATTCAAAGAATTGGGGACTGGAAACAGAATTGCTACCTGGTTATTTTACGTAAGTAAGATCTGTTCTATAATTTGGCTAATTGAATCTGAACCATTAATTCAGCCATCTAGTTTGTGACCTGTTGGAGTAACTAAGCTCTGTGTTTCAAGCAACGTTGTTAGCCTGTAAAACAGCTGAGTGTGTTCTATTATGTATTTGGAAAAAAGAATTGAGGCACCTTAGCCACTTCTAAGAGGATAGACCATTTTAATCTCTCCTCTTTTTATCTCCCTCCCCTCCCAGAACGTCTAGATCTGGTTTTAACTTCACACAGGCATGGCTGAGAACAGAAGCTCCGTTGAATCCTACTGAACTTTCTTTGGTTTTAAGGGACATGAATGCTGCCAGTTACATACAAAATTGCATTTAAAATCATAGGACAAAACTCTGAAATGCTTAGTCGTCTTATGCAAAGAGATTATTACTTCAGTATGAGGACTCACGTTACATTCTCAACATTTCTTCAGCTTGCAATTCCATTACAACCCCCACCACCCCCTGTGACAGCAGTACAGAGCCAGGTCATTTCACTGTTTGTTCAAAACAACAGCTGAAAGCCACTGCTGAAAGTGGGCTTTCAAACTCGAACCATCAGGCAGAATTCTCGAAAGCGTTGCATCTTACATGTTTAACTTTGGAATAAGATGTGGGGGACCAAGGAAAACAGGCACAGTGGCATTTATACAATATATGGTGTTGAGCCTGAGGAGTATGGTTTCTAAATGAAGTTTGATTAGAGGCTGTGGAATGTGAGGTAAGGGGACCAGAGCAGGCAGATATATTTCAGTCCCTAGACTATAATTATTTTTCTATTTAATCGAACCAACGTCATACTTCAAATCATCCTGATGCTTTCAGGAATAGCAGATATTTGTAATAAAGGATGATGTTATGGCTGTTTGTTAGATTTTATTTGTAGCTTGACATTAATTGTACGATCTGTTAAAGAGCCTTTCTTGCGTATTTGTTGCTGTTCTTTAGTCTTCAGTTTTGACTTTATTTTGCTAGATGAGTGATGTAGCAGCCGGTGGAGCCACAGTTTTTCCTGAAGTAGGAGCAGCAGTGTGGCCACAAAAGGTATTTGAATTGATTTCTATCTCTCCTTCTATAATCCGGTGCTCATTTCCCACACGTGCTCTCACTTGCTCATGCGTACAGCCTTTTCCTTGCACTTCATGCTGTCGCATTTTCCTGATCTCTGGATCTGCTCTGTCTTCACTATTCTTGTCTGTTTAACTCCATGTTATCCAAATGAAATGAGTAATAAATGATTTAACTAATTGATGAGACCGCCATTCATCCCCTGGAGCCTGTTCATCCTTCAAGGAGATTACGGCTGATCTGTGGCTGAAGCTTATCTGTGGGGGAGAGGTTTTGTGATGCAGTGGGAGTGTCCGTACATGCTTTTGGCCTATATCCCTTAATGCCTTTTGCTTAACAAAGATTTAACTATCTCAAATTTAAAACTAACAACTGACAGGCATCCTCATTTGTGGAAGAAAGTTCCAAACATCTGCGGGTAGCACGGTGGCTCAGTGGTTAGCACTGTGCCTCATAGCACCAGGGCCTTGTGTTTGATTCCAGCCTTGGGCGACTGTCTATGTAGAGTTTGCATATTTTCCCCATGTCTATGTGGATTTCCTCTGGGTGCTCCGGTTTCCTCCCACAATCCAAAGATGTGCAGGTCGGGTGAATTGGCCATGCTAAATTGCCCATAGTGTTAGGCGCATTAGTCAGAGGGAAATGGGTCTGGGTGGGTTACTCTTCGGAGAGTTGATGTGGACTGTATGGGCCAAAGGGCCTGTTTCCACACTGTAGGGAATCTAATCTATAATAATCTACCAGTCTTTGTGTGTAGAAGTGCTTCCTAACATCTCAATTGGCTCTAATTCTTAGACTACGCCCCAGGTTCTAGAATCCTCAACCAGTCGAAATAGTTTCTCTTTATCTACACTGTCTTCCTGTTAATATCTTGAAGTCTTTGATCAGATCACTCCTTAACTTTCTAAACTCTAGAGAAACCGGCCTGATTTGTATAATGTCTCCTCATAATTTCACCCCTGAAGCCTAGGTATCATTCTTGTAAGCCAAACTATACTACCAGCAAGGCTAACATATCCTTCCTAAGGTTAAGTGCCCAGATTTCTTTACAGTACTACAAGTTGGGTCTAACCAGGGTTTTGGATAACTGCAGCATAACCTTTGTATTCTTATACTCCAGTTCAGCATTCCATTATCTTTCGTGACTATTTTCTGCACCAGTTTGTGATATTTCAAAGATGTATGTACCTGAAACACCAAGTCTCTTTGGGCATCCATTATATTGAACTTCACAGCGTATACTTCATGCTAGGGGTAATTTGCTAGCCGTTACAGGCACTCACCTAAGATACTATTCTGTTGAATTAGGAATTTAACATTCAATTATCTATTTTTCTAAGGACTGATTGTATTTTTTTCCAGAGAGAGCATGAAAATAGTTTCACTGCCAGGGTAGCATTATATTACACCCATTAATTCCAAAGAATTGTATACTTTATTCAGAAAGGAATCATTTTTTTAAAGGTCCAATTTCTTACATTATGAAAACTACGCCAGGATACTCATTAGTTTTACAAGATGGTCCTGCATAGAGTTTGAGAGACTTAAGGGAAAGCTCTTGTCCTTTATTTTAGCAGATTCGGAGTTCAAATTCCACAGCTGAGATATTTAACTGATTGCTTGGTCTGGAGAAAGTGTAAAGGGTTCCAAAGCCTACTTGAAGAGTAAAGGGCATTGGAGTTCTCCAGGAATCCTGGTCAACAAATGGATTCCCCAAAACACGCAATCTGGTCACTCATCTCAACTCTTTGTGGAGTGTTTGTTGGTTTCTAATGGGTTCTGTGGATGGATGTTAAATACCTATTAGCTCAAGGTAACAACTTAAGCAGGTATTGAGTATTGATTGGTGAATTGTACTTGGCTGTGAGAGAGGGTTTTTGTGATGTCCCTACCTGTGGAACAGTTCTGTGTTCATGTCCAACCTGCTCCAGAGCTGTTGCCTGAACAGTTTGATTAAAAATAATCACTTTGATATGTACAAGGGCTCTTGTGATGCAATGGTGGTGTCCTTACCTCTGGGCCAGAAGGTCAGGGGTATGTCATAACATGTCTAAATAGGTTGATTTTTAAAATTTAGGTGACTTGTTTTTAAAAAATGGCTTGGAAATGCATACCCCATAGTTTTCAATTAGAGTGCCCTTATATTTTTGTTTGATTTGGTTAACTTTGTTTCTTGATTATGAAAGTAAAGTACATAGGTATGTGTGTATAAAGAAAAGCCTGCCAACCTTGGGTGGGTCTGTTTAGAGTGACCATGTAATGTCTATGATGAGCAGTAAGAGTCCCAGCAAAGTATTCTAGTCTGTGTGTTCTTCACAAACCGGTTTGGGGGAGCACCAACAGTCATGCCTTGCATACATTACTTGTTGCATTCATCTAAATTGCACTAGTGGCAAAGTTTGGAAAGTGATTTATTCGCTTTGACATATCCTGAAGATGTAAAGAGTACCAAATAAATGAAAATTTATTTTATCCTTAGTAGCAAGCAACATCAGAGGAATCCTAACCCTATCGCAAGGCAACATGGGAATGAGAAACATTCAAGGGAGCTTTAAATATATAATCTTTCTTGCAGTGCAGTACTTAGCTGACTTGTAATTAGCATATTCAACATCGGTCAAAACTGCTGTTCTAGTGCTAAATTAAACTCCCTACTACCAATTTAGACTTCTCTGGTTTGTATGTATGTTGGATAATTAAATATAAATAGAAAAGTAGGATTGCAATTTGTTTAGAGGTTTTAACCATCTCAAACTTTACAAAGGAATTCATTTAGAAAGAGCCAACCTGGCAGGCGGTGGTCAATGAGGTAACGAGAGGTGGAGGCAATTTGATGGCAACAGTGGAAGGACCAGCCAGTTCAAGTTTGTTGAGAATAATACCAGGAAACTCCCTGTTCTTCAAATGGCACAGCAAAATCTTTAACATTCATCTGATCCACCGCAACAGACAGAGATTTGGTTTGGCATCTCATTCAAACCCCCACCAATGAAACATACCCTTCAGAAATGCATCGCAAGTGCAAGCCTAGATATAATTGATACTGACTGTGTTTTTGGTAGAGAAGTTAGTCATTCCTGCCTTGCTATCTACAAGAACGTGGCGATGTTCATGGTTTATTAAGCTGTAAAATTGTGACCGTACATTTGTTCAGAAACTATTTATGCTTTGTTGTAAACCTGACACTACTGATAGTCCCTTGATGTAAAAAGATCCAAATTTGGACCAATCTCCTTGATTTGATTACTCAGTATGAAAGTTGGATGTAATTTTAACAAACGTATGAGTGTGGGTTCCAGTTTGGGCTTCTTCCCTTTTGATTTCAAGGTTGTTTATATAATTCTTCAGTTATCCTTCATGGACATTTGGCAAACGCTGCGGGAATGCTTTAGATCATTGTTGATTTAGATCACTGTGTGATTTAATCAGTTCATTTGCTTAACGTGTTGAGTACATATTGAATGCTTATATTGCAGGGCACAGCAGTATTTTGGTACAATCTGTTTCCCAGTGGAGAAGGTGATTACAGTACCCGACATGCAGCTTGTCCAGTATTAGTGGGAAACAAATGGGGTAAGTACAGAAATGCTGAACATCAGGGGAGTAGCGGGTATGTGTCAGTCTCATAAATTATACAGCATAATTATCAGGGGTAATCTCGCCCTCCTGATGAATTCACAGATTTACCATATTCTTACAAATAATAATGGAGAGCCAACAACTATGAAACACAGCACGCACTGTACAACACAGGCATTTTCTTTAGTACACATGACCTAGCACTGTTACTGACTATGTAACATAACGTTAGCCAGTCTTTTCCTGCAGAGCCACACAAGATATTGCATTTATGTAAAAAAACAGTTCATTGGGGCAGAGGAGGAGGTAGAGAGTTGGGTTTAGGAAAGAAATTCCTGGTTCTTAGGGAGATGCAGCTCAAGAGGTCAAAGTTAGAAGACCATGGTTTTGTAGGGCTGGAGGCAGTTTATTTAAAATTCATTTGTGGGATGTGGGCATTTATTACCCGTCCCTAGTTGCCTCTGAGAAGATGGTGGGAAGCTGTCTTTTTGAACAACTGCTGTTGGGAAAGGAATTCCAGGATGTTGACCCAGCGACACTGAAGGATTGGCGATATATTTCCAAGTCAGGATGGTGAGTGGCTTGGGAAACTTGAAGGTGGTGCTGTTACCAGACCAGCGAGCGGTGAGGCTAAAAAGAAATTCAAACAGTTTGGCTTCTGGTGTCCCCAATGCCTCAACATAGATGCATCTAGATCTAAGGCTGATAAAGTGGATCATAATGTATGTAGCAAGAATTTTGTATGAAATAAAACTACACTGGAGAAACTCAGGTCTGGCAGCATTTGTAGAAAAAGAAACAAATGTAACTTCAAGACCAATATGACTTCCGAACTGAAGTGTTCTGTATGAGCCACCTGTTTGGTGAACTGGGAAGGAAACAGGATCAAGTGAAACTAAAAGAGAAGGTGACGTAATGGACTTGACTCTGAAGCAGCAACTTATTGAATGTTAAATCACGGATTGCCATCTTAAAGCTTACTGCCTGCAGTTTCCCCAGAGCTTCTAGTTTCAATCATCACCTCCTGTCCAGTTTCCAAGTACATCCCAGGCATGTTGGATGGGAGGAAAATACAGAACGACTGGTAGTTTTTTTTTATTGGTGGTGTGACACTGGTGCACAGGACTGGATTATAATCCTGGAACTTCCTCCCTAACTGCACTGCACCTGTATCTACAGTACGTGGATTGCAGCAATTCATGAAGGCAACTCCCATGACTTTCTCAGTGACAATTGGGGATGGACAGTAAATGCTGCCCTCCCGTGAATAATGAAAGTTAAAGAAGGGACTATTGAAAAAGAAAGTGAACCCTATGCCTTTGACAGCATCTTGGAACCTGATATTTCCTGGGTCACAGTGTTCAATGCAGCTATTGGGACTGAAGCATGTAGGCCGCACAGTCCTCTAAAATACACTGGAAACTGAAAACAAAAATTGTTAGATGGTGTTAACTGATTCTCCCGAGTTTCATTCTTCCAGCCCCATGTGTACCTAATAATAATATTTTTAGAGTGGCTCTTCATTGAATTTTACAGTGAAGAGGTTTTTATTCTTTCATTGGATACAGGCATCATTGGTGAGGCCAACATTTATTCCCAATACCCATTGCTTTAAACTGAGTGACTTGCTACAGCCATTTGAAGGGACCGTTTTAAAAAAAAACCTCATTGTAGGTCTAGAGTCACTTGTAGATCAGACTAGGGAAGGATGGCAGATTTATTTCATAAATTAATAAACCAAATAGATTTTCACAACAATCAAGTCTAGCTTCATATTCCAGTTTTACTCACTGAACGTGAATTCCGCAGGTTACCATGGTGGGATTTGAATGGATTAATAGTCCAGTGACAATACCAGTAAACCACCAATTATCCCAAGATGTGACTTGGCTCATTGCCCCTGTGTGGCACTCTGGAAGAACTCTCCATTTAGTCCAATTACCCAACTCTTTTACTGTGCACTTTTATATTTACCCACTATCCTTTAAAAATCTATAATAGATTTCCGCTTCATCACAATTTCAAGTAGGCTGTTCTACATTCTCACAGCTATCTATCTAATGATTTCCTAACCATTGCTTTTTTTCATTTTCACCATTTTTAACTCACTCATTTACACATTCTGTGACCTGTAAAATGCTTGTTTTAAATTCCCTAATTACAATTTCATAGTCTGCCCTTAATTTGAAACAGAGCCTCCCTACGCCTTTTCTCATGAGAAAATGCTACAGTTTTTCCTGATAATAAAGCCTCTCCCTGTAGTCAGTCAGGTGTGTAAACCCTTTCCAGTGAGATTAGCTCTGCAGAACTATGGGAGAAAAGTGCAGGACTGAGTCGAACTGTGTTGTTTTCTCAGAGAGCCAATTCAAACGTGACCTTCTGTGCTACGACTATTCGCTATTACATATTTAATAAAATATCCTTCAAAGCTATTCAAACTGTGGCCTAATTAATAATTATAGAAATTTAAGCAACTTGTATCCTCTACACCAATCGATTAAAATAAACACAAAAACGTAACAGAAGCTTTGCGTAAAAAGACATGATATGGAGCAGCCAGTGTTGGACTTGGGTCGACAAAGTCACAAGTCACGCAACACCAGGTTATAGACCCAACAGGTTTATCTGAAATCACATTCTTTGCTCCTTTGTTAGGTGACTTCAAATAAACCTGTTGGACTATAACCTGGGGTCATGTCACTTCTGACTTAAAAAGACATTTTTGGCAATTTGTCTTCCCTCTTGTAAGTATTGCGTGTCTGAGCAAATACCAAACCTGCCCTTTTTCCCTGTTCTCCCATTTGTTTCATGGTTACACACTTTTGTTTTCCTTCCAGCATACAGCACCTTGTATTTCTGTACATTGGGCAGATGGTGGCTGAAATTCAATCTGTATGTGTCATCCTGGAGATGCTTGTAAATCTTCTCAGTTAGCCACATGCCTGTGTTTATGTTTTGTTGGCAATTGTTTGTTGTTTGCACACACCATTCTCCCCTGCCAACCCACTCATCATTAATGGACGGCAGTAACTATAATATATTGTCAGCCTTTTGAAGACAGGAGTAAATCTAACCCACAGCTAAACTGGCCACAGATTATGAATCGAAAAGTGTGGCGCTGGAAAAGCACCTCTAGTCAGGCAGCATCCGAGGAGCAGGAGAGTTGACATTTCGGGCAATCCAAATCGTCGATTCTCCTGCTCCTTGGATGCTGTCTGACCGGCTGTGCTTTTCCAGCACCACACTCTTCGACTCTGATCTTCCGCATCTGCAGTCCTCCCTTTCTCCTAACAGATTAGGAATCGTAGACAAACATAGTAATAAGTGAGTCGAGAGCTAATGGGTGCCTTTAATATATGCTGCAATCTTTTAATATACTGCATAGTATGTGTGTGAAAATGTATTCCAATTTCAAGAGACGATGGTGTGCTGGTAATATCAATAAATTAGTAAGTCAAGGGCTAGGGGACATGGTTCGAATCCCATCCCAGCAGCTGGACAGTTTGACAAGTCTGAAATTCAAAAGCGACTCTCAGTGGTGGTAACGATGAAACCATTATTAATTTTTGTAAAAGTGCACCTCGTTCACTGAATAGGCAACAAATGTTGCTGAGCTTGCCAACAATGTCTGTATCCAAATGAATGAGTAAGGAAAGAATAAATTACTATCAAGTTAAAATTCCTCAAATGAATGAAAGAAAATGCACATTTTTGCTTTTACTTTTGTAGTTTCTAATATTAGCATAAGGCAAATAATTCACCCCAGTTTTATAATCATCTGTCAGTCTCTGTACATTCCTTGCATAGTTTGCAGTCTCCAAGGATGAGAACAATTCACTGATTTGTTCATAACGTAATTATAAAACAGTTTCTCTCGAGGTCAATTTCTGATTTCTATATTACCCCACTGAGTTTTCATATCAAAGACCATTTGGAATTATAATTTCCATGATTTAATCATTTGTGAATGATCCATCTGGCAACAAAAGTATTGTGCATCTACATGGCATAGATCAGGTCAATAATAAGGGAGGCACAATTTTAAGGTGAAAGTCAGGACGTTTAGAGGGGATTTGAGGAAAAGCATTTTCCATCCACAGTGTGTCTGGAATGAACTGTCTGGAAAGGTAGATGAGGTGGGAAGCCTCACAACCTTTTTAATAAGTGCTTGGATGTACGCTTGAAGTGCCATAACATACAGGAAAATGGGTCTAGTGTCATTTTGGGTGGTACAGATTTGATAGGCCAAAGAGCCTCTTCTTTACTGTATGATTCTATGGCAAGCCACTAAGTGGGCAGGGGCTGAGCTAGCCTTGCCTACATGCTGTGGATGAAAGAGCTTTTGGAAAACAAAAAGGACAGGTAAGCTCTCATAGAGTCAGAGATGTACAGCATGGAAACAGACCCTTCTGTCCAACTCGTCCATGCCAACCAGATATCCCACCTGCCAGTACCTGGCCCATATCCCACCAAACCCTTCCTATTCATATACCCATCCAGATGCCTTTTAAATGTTTTAATTATACCCGCCTCCACCACTTCCTCCAGCAGCTCATTCCATACACGCACCACCCTTTGCGCGAACAATTTGTCCTTTAGGTCTCTTTTATATCTTTTCCCCCTCACCCTAAACCTATGCCCTCTAGTGCTGGACTCCCCCATCCCAGGAAAAAAAACTTTGTCTATTTATCCTATCCATGCCCCTTATGATTTTATAAACCTCTATAAGGTCACCCCTCAGCCTCCGATGCTCCAGGGAAAACAGCCCCAGCCTGTTCAGCCTCTCCCTATAGCTCAAATCCTCCAACCCTGGCAACATCCTTGTAAATCTTTTCTGAACCCTTTAAAGTTTAGCAACATCTTTGCGATAGGAAGGAGACCATCTCATTGAATGAAATTAATAAGACTGCATTTTGGGTTTTGAACTTTCAGCTTGGAGCAAAAAATGAATTATAGCCTCATTATATGAATCATTAGAACACCCACTGGATCTTTATTTACATGGAATGCTTTGAGTTACATACTCATATTGTTGCTGTTCGTTTGTAAATGTTTAGTACACAGCATGATGGTGCAGTGGACACGGGTAATTTGCGAGGTCGGTCTAGTTTCCCAGGCAGTGGGAAATGGCATTAACCAAAACTTATGTCCAATTGGCTATTTTCCAGTGTCTAATAAATGGATCCATGAGCGTGGGCAGGAATTCCGAAGAAGATGTAACTTGTCCGAGTGGGATTGATGTTCCCTATGCCGTATGTGAATTGCCCCCTCTAGCCACACCATCTCCACTACAACACGGTTCCTGTTCAGACTCTTACCATCTCTCGCTGTCTTCGCAACCCTCCTGCCTGCTGCCGACTCCACCCACCCATCTAGAACCCGTCTGATGTGAAGATTGCGTTGTTACCTGCTATATGAAGACTTGAAGACGGTTCTTGTTTTATAATCCTATCTGTTGACAGGTTTTATTGAAGCAGAGTTGGGCTGGTTAGAGAACTGGAAATGTTCCTTAAAATCATAAATTTTCTACTAAAATTGCATTTCTCCTTAATTTTATTTTTTAAGAAAAATGTTTGCTAAAGGCTCTGTTCAGCAAATTGATTTATCAAGGGTGATTTTGCAACGCTGAGATACTGACATGAAACTAAAAGCATGAGATCCATCCTTGGAGCAAGGATTATGGAGTCATTCCCTCTGAAGTATGTTTTACTTGGGTACCTGTTACATCATGTGCCTTTCAGGGATTGTTCTGTTGGAAATTGGTTCTCAGCATTTGGTCCGGTCTTATGAAATGCTTCCCTGAAAGAGCAAGGAGTTTGCTTTTCAAGGCTTCCTGATTAATGAAGTGTTTTCTTTCAGAACTGGAGTTCTTGTAGCTATGTTTGTTAGATTAGTGTACTGTTAATGATGTAGATTTTGAAGCCACATACGTTCACTGAAAGATATATGTTGACTTTATTAGTCTTTTAAGTCCTTATGTTAATGTAAGAAAATAGTCTGCATTTTGAAACTTTTCAGACAGTTGAGCACCACAAAGATTCATTGATCAGGGCATTTATTCCCCCCTTAGTAACTAGTGAATTATGTCAGAGGTATTTAGTTTTGCAATTGTAAAGAGAGAGAGAGAGATGAGAAATTACTTATTTAAATAAGGTGGCTGTTTTTCTACTGCATTCTAACATATGTGTGGAGTATACCAGTAATAACTCTCCCAATGTGATGCACTGTTTTTGTGTGGTATACTCCGACAACAAGACTTGATGCAATTTTGCAAAAAACACTACATCACTCCTGACCTTTCGTTGTCTCCTTGTATTGCTACCATTTGCTGCTCTTTCTAACTGTTGACCATCAACTCTCCGTTGAAACACATGATACACATCATGTGGCAACATCGATTTGTTATCCCAGCATCAAGCAACAATTAGACTGTGCCTACGGTTTAAGCACCTTTGAAATGATTCAGCAAAGATGTGTTTACTATATACTTAGTAGAAAGACTGAATTGATACTTGGATTTGTATTTTTTATTCCTGTGTTTTTTTTTAAATATGTACTTCATAAGCATTATTGTTCTTCTTCCTCAGAGTTTACCCAGTTAATCATTATATAAAAGGTAAACTGTTTAAATAAAGGAGTATGAAAAAATGTGGAAATTAGAAACCGTCAATGATTTAAAAAGAATTGGTTGGTGTAGGGGATGCAAAAGGAATGTTTTGATTTGAATAGCATAAGTGGATTAACCAGGTGCCCAGGTGAATCTTTTTCAAAGGAAATGGGCTTTTTTTTCTGTGCTGTCAGTGGGAGAAATGTGTATTTATATATCTTTTATTTTAAAATAAAACCAGCCCTTTCTCTGTTTTGTTAAAATACCATTTTCTTATTTGTCTCATTTTGTACTTGGAGATGTGGGTAGATTCCAACTCAGCCCAATACAAAACTACTGCCTCAATCCAGAGCTGATTGGTCCAAGCCAGATGGTGCCAGGCCAACAGGACATGAGGGGAAAGCTACTGGTCTCACCACACAACATGATATCTCTCAGTTAACTTTTTAAAGTCAGAAACAACCTGTTTGAAATCAGGCAGCTTTCTACACTTTTCAATTTGGAAGAGCAAGAACATTCAATTTTATTCCTGGATTGAGAATCCAGTGCACCGAGAAGGGAACTATTATGGGAGGCTCATAGTCAGATCGCTCTCCTCTCTCACATTTCCCACAAACCCAGCACTTCAACCTGCAGACAAACACTTCTTGAGAGTTGTCAGGATTCCTGGTTTATCCAATTGAGAGAAGCAAGAATTGTTACAGAAACAGATAGGCAAACCAGGCGGAGACGGTTGCAGGTTTAATTCCTTGCACATGGCTCCTTTTGGAACAAGGTTTTGTGTTTTTTTTTGTTCCTTTTTCTCCTCCCCATGTGATAAAATTCCAAGTTGTTTCTAATACAGTTCAAGGGTCTATCAAATGGCTGCCAGTGAAGCAAGTACCAGCACCTGTCTCCACTCAGATGGCGCCGTCCCCATCCATTCAGTTCAGTTGAGTGCAGTACAGTTGCAATGTATCTCTTTTCCAACTGAAGAGGAGCTATTTGAATTTTGATTCTTTTAAGTTTCCCTTGAATTATCATTGAAAGGTTTTTTTTGGTTCATAAAGATATTTTTTTGTTTTGAAAGGTGGAAGTGTGTTTTGGTTTCCCATAGATTCTGAAGCACTTCCCCAAGTGCTGCATGTCCACGTTTGAATTCACTGTCTCACTTGGAGTAATTTTCCTTCTCTCCGTTTACAGTGCAAGTTTTGCACTTGAACAAGAGTCTGAATATAGTCTCTCTGTCACAGGGATGTTTTAGTCTTGTGGTTATCTTTTCATTGACCCTTGAGTAACGTTGAGCTGCTGCTTTTGACAGATTTCAGTTCGTGATTTTAAAAATTCCCAGAGGAACCTCTAAACATTTTTAAAATGCAGAGTTTGCAAAAAATGCAATGAGCTGTAAAACACTCGAGAGCCTTGAATCCTGGGAATTTGGAATTGATCATTAGGACGCAGAGTGTAGATAGGTCTGTGCGCTAAGGACTAAATAAATAAGGTCTGCTCGTTTTGTTTGTCCAGTATGCCTTGTGTGAAATGGAATGTGGCGCACTCAACAAGAACAAGTCTTGATTTTTAAAAACGTATGTAAGTGTTTTCTCCAGATTTATGCTAATCAGCTCTATTAGGAGGAATGCCTTAGCTCATGGATTCCACATAGAGGTATCCATGACCTTCCTCCCTGGGGGGGCGTACACCTGGAGTTACCGCGTCCACAGGAAGCGATTCAGCCATCAGAGGAGACAATGTTCATTTAACCTTGATCTGGAATGAATTACTAGGAAATAAACTAAAGCAGCAGGTTTTGGCTTTTGAACTATACCTCCCCAGCACAGGAATGCTTGCCTTCACTTTTAATGTGTGCTTTTTTTTCCAACTGCCTTTGAGGGAGCACAGTTAGTCTATTAAATTATTTTTTCAGTCGTCCTGAATTTTTAGTATGCCAGTCCAAATTATTGGATCCAGTAATGTTCACTTAAGCTTTTGAGGAGGTTCGTGTCAGGAGTTTAATGCCTGTCCTGAAATGGAGTCCGAAATCACACAACACTGGGTTATAATCCAACAGGTTTATTTGAAATCACAAGCTTTTGGAGCACTGCTTCCCCATAAAGTGATTTCTCATAAACCTGTTTGAACACATGCTGTTGGCATAATACAACATCACAAATGAGCCATCCAGCCAACTGAGCTAACCACACGCCAATACAGCATCTCACAACCTTAGGAGATATCTCAGTTTGCATTGCCAACTTTAGTTCTGCGTATTCCTAGAGAATTCCTTGGACCAACCCCTGTCACCTAACCAAGTCAAAATCGTCTTTTTACGCCTGCGGCAAATGCTTCTAAAACTGAGAAGCTCACAGAAAAACACAATTGTTAAAAGACTCTGATTTCTTTTGCCTATCTATCTACCCCAGAATCTCTGCTTCCAATCAGAGTCTTAGAGATTAATCTTTAATTCCTGAGGACACCAGGGCAATCCTGGAAAATTGGTTGGGAAACGCTTTGAGTAGAGTTGCCAATGACTGACTTATTGACGTGTCGTCACTGTGGTTATATTGAAAGTATTGCTTGCATTCAATACAGGGACGTTCCGATCTCAACTCTGCCATCAGCTGGAGGCCAGCTGTATTTACTGGAGACGGGGAGATTAATGAGAATTTGAGAGTCCACTTTGTCTTAATTGCTGCCACTACCAACAGAGTTTTGCTAATTTAGGCAAGGCTGTCAAAGGTCAATTTGAGTGGTTTAAGATATAGTTCAAACACCTATTAAACTTAGAGCACTGTAGCCACATTTTATCTTCTCTTTCATCCCTGCACTGAGTAACCTGATTACAACGATTTAAATTTACAAGTACAGTACAAAGTCCTTTAAGGCACTCTTGTTCCATTTGATTGGGAAGGGTGCACTGTTTTTGTTTCTTAGCCTCCCATAAGACCATAAGTAGTAGGTACAGGCATAGACCATTCAGTCCCTCAAGCCTGCACTGCCATTCAATAGGCTCATTGCTGATCCGACATTCCTCACATCCACCTTCCTGTCCCTTTCCCCATAATTCTTGATTCCCCTACTGACCTCCTGTCCCTGCAAACTACAGTTGCATTTCCAACCACCATTCCTCTTGGAAGTTGGTGAATATGTTGTTCTCTCAAACCCCATTCCTACTTTTCCCAGAACACCAATTGGGTCTGGGTGGGTTACTCTTCAGAGGGTCGGTGTGGACTGGTTGGGCCGAAGAGCCTGTTTCCATACTGTAGGGAATGTAATCTAATCAAAGCCATGTCTAAATCCCTCCAGTTCAGATTCCTACCATACCAAAATAGCTCTCAAAGTAACTGACAGCACTGCGTCACAGTGACAAATTTGCTCTCCTCATTCTCTCTGCAACCTTTAACACCACTGACCATGCTACTGTTCTCCAATGCCTTCCCACTGTTCTCCAAACTGGATTGAATTATTCTCATCTGACTCCATTCTTACCTCTCATCACAGCTAAATAATAATTGTAACAGCTTTCCAAACCCACCCCTGCACTGTCACCTCTGATCCATTCTGCCCCCGCACTGTCACCTCTGATATCTTAGCCTTTCCCCTTATCTATTCTTGTTCCCCTCCTGTATCCTGCCTGCATTATCTCCTTGGCCTCTTCATCTAAAAACATGGCATTAGCTTTCACAGGTTTTTGATTTCATTTATTACTGTCACATGCACCCAGGTACAGTGAAAGGTTCTGTTTTGTGTGCAGAACAGGAAAATCATACCATGACTCGGTGGCTCAGTGGTTAGCACTGCTGCCTCACAACGCCAGGGACCCGGGTTTGATTTCGGCCTCAGGCAACTGTCTGTGTGGAGTTTGCATGCTCTCCCCGTGTCTGTATAGGTTTCCCCCGGTGCTCTGGTTTCCTCCCACAGTCCAAAGATGTGCAGGTTAGGTGAATCGGCGATGCTAAACTGCCCCATAGTGTCCAGGGACGTGTAGGTTAGGTGCATTAATCAGGGCTAAATGTAGGGTAATAGTGTAGGGGGAATAGACATTGTGGGATGCTCTTCGGAGGGTCGGTGTGGACTTGTTGGGCTGAATGGCCTGTGTCCACACTGTAGGGATTCTATGATACGAAGATCATAGGGTGATAAGAACAGTGAGGAATACAACGTTACAACTATAAAGAAGGTACACAAAAGACAAGATCTATATTTGAGAGGTCAATTGAGAAGTCTAATAGTGGAGGGAGAAGCTGTTCTTGAAACTGTTGGCATGTGATTAAGCTTTTGTACCTTCTGCCTGATGGAAGAGATTATCTTTGTCTACGATTCCCAGCACTACCTCACCATCTCCTTTCTTCACCCTCTATTGTTACCAAACTATCAAACTGCTTTTCCAACATCCAGCCATCAGTCATGCAGTCTAACAATTGTCGAAGTGGATGAGCTGAAAATGTCTCTCATTTAAATATTAGGAAGACTGAAGCCCTCACTTTTAAGACCATCTTCAGATTCAGTTCCTTAACTACCTCCTACCTCCTTTTCTCTGGTCAGAGTCCAAGATTAAACTATTGTGGGTTGAGCATTCAATTCCACATTACTGTTTCCACATAAATAGCATCATTTGATTTTGCTCATCACAGCTGATCTGTTTTAGTCCAAGGACTGAATTTTATCAGAAATTGTCTTCAGTGAACCCAACTTGGGCTTGATCCTGCACCTAACCATTCCTGATGAAAGGCTTATGCCTGAAACATCAATTCTTCTGCTCCTTGGATGCTGCCTGACCTGTTCTGCTTTTCCAGCAACACACTCTCAATTCTACACATTCTAACCTTCGTCATACAGAGCTGGGTTTCAGTACAAATCCCTAAGGTGAAAAACCTGTGTGCCATTGACGGACTGAGTAATGGAGACCCAAGACTGCCAGGTAGTGAGCTCAGTGGGAGATTTAGATCTTTTCCTTCGAAGAGATTTGATCTGTCTTGCATCTCTACTCATTGTTCAGTGATGGTACAGGAACTGATTCCTGAGCAATAATGGAAACCTAGCCTGGCAACAAACATTTATTCCGTGCAGTTTACCTCAAAATTAGTTAAGGAGCCACATAGGAGAGTATGACCAGCAACCAAAATCTTGTCAAAAAGGCAAGTTTAAAACAGAATTTTGATGGAGAAGAGGGAGAATCAAAATGAATTGGATGAAGACCACAGCTTCGAGACAATGCAGCTTAAGGCATTGGTGCTAATGGTGCAGTAATGAATATTGTAGATTTATGAGAGGGCAGAGATCTTAGAGGGAGTTGACTTTCTCGTTCCTTTCTGCAAACTCACTAATCTCTCACATAGGATCGGTAAACTCCAAGTGGATTTGATAAATTTGAAGTCTCCAGCTTAAACATTTATACAATTGCAACATTTAAGAGGCATTTGGATGGGTATATGAACAGGAAGGGTTTGGGGGGATATGGGCTGGGTGCTGGCAGGTGGGACTAGATTGGGTTGGGATATCTGGTCGGCATGGGCGGGTTGGACTGAAGGGTCTGTTTCCATGCTGTACATCTCTATGACTCAGCAGACAGAATTACTCACAAATTCAGTAAATGTTACTCTCCAGTAGCCATTACAAACTCTTCCATTATTAATTGGCTGCTTTACAGTCTAGTTTTTTGATCATTTGCATATTCTCTGAAGGTGATATCAAAACAGAAGTTGTAGAATAGAGAAGATAGCTAGTTATCAGCAATGGTCACCAAAACCTCAAATTCTGATTGCTGCCTCGAGATCTCTCCTCAGTGCATAATATTTTGCAAGGTAACCTAATTTGGAAAATGTTAAAAATCTCAGAACACCAGGTTCTAGTCCAACAGATTTATTTGGAAGTACTAGCTTTTGAAGTGCCGCTCCTTCATCAGGCGGTGAATCTAATAAAGGAGCAGCGCTCTGAACACTAGTGCTTCCAAATAAACCTGTTGGACTATAACCTGATGTTGTGTGATATTTTACATTTGTCCATCCCTGTCCAACACTAGCTCCTCCAAATCATCTCTAGGAAAAGTAAGCTGTTGTGGCAAACAATGGAAAGGACATTTATACAGACAAAACTTTGCTTGTTGGGAATCTAGATCTAATCTAAACAAGAGACTGATGGAATTTGCACCCTGCTGTTTTCTGTTTAACAGAAGCGTACTATCAGAGTGAACACAGCTAATATCAACAGCAACCTTAGAACTCAGCAGAGATTTAGTGCTGATTACTGGGCACAAGGAGTCTAGCAGAGTCAAAAACCGTGGTGCTGGAAAAGCACAGCCAGTCAGGCAGAATTCGAGGAGCAGGAGAGTCGATATTTCGAGTATAAGCTCTTCATCAGGAAGAGTTTATGCTCGAAACGTCAACTGTCCTGCTCCTCGGATACTGCTTGACTGGCTGTGCTTTTCCAGCGCCACACTTTTTGACTCTGATATTTTGCATCTGCAGTCCTCACTTTCTCCCCATAATGGGTCTAGCTGCTACATAACCAGCAGTGGACAATGTGCCAGAAATACACAAATTGGAATCTGGACTTTCTGTTTTAGTGAGTTTTGGGAAGATTTGTAGCTCAGGTTAAGGTTCTGCATGTAGGTTTGCTCGCTGAGCTGAAAGGTTCACTTCCAGATGCTTCATCACCAAAGTAGGTAGCATCTTCAGTGAGCCTCCGGATGAAGCACTGCTTTCTATTTATATCGAGTAAGACCCCATCTACCACCTCCTTAGAAAAAGAACCGGAAGTGACATCACCACAGGAAATGACATCACCAACCCAAAGAAACACAAACATATAAATAGAAAGCAGTGCTTTGCCAGGAGGCCCACAGAACCTCCTGAACCTTGCAGCTTCGTGAGCAAACCTACATCCAGACTTGTTTTATTTGTATTCATTCACAGGATGAGGGCATCAATGGCTAGTTCGGCTTTTATTGTCCATCCCAGAGAGCAATTAAAAGTCAATCATACGTAGGCCAGACCAGGTAAGGATGACAGTTTACTCCCCTAAAGGACATTAGGATGCCAGATGGGTTTTCCTGACAATCAAGAATGGATTAATTCTTAATTCCAAATTTTTATTTAATTCAAATTCCCACCATCTGCCGTAGTGGGATTCAAACCCAGGTTCCTGGAACATGACCTGGGTCCAGGGCTTAAGAGTCCAGCGAAGAGTCCAGGATTTTTGATGAAGGGCTCCAGCCTGAAACTTAATTCTCCTGCTTCTTGGATGCTGCCTGACCTGCTGTGCTTTTCCAGCACCACACTCTCGACTCTGATCTCCAGCATCTGCAGACTTTACTTTCTCCTTGCAGATTGGCATTGCGGGTAAGCATGTGGCGGTAAAAAAGAAAAAGTTGGACTTCGAGTCATAGAGATGTACAGCATGGAAACAGACCCTTCGGTCCAACCCATCCATGCCGACCAGATATCCCAACCCAATCTAGTCCCACCTGCCAGCACCTCTTCTCAAATGTAAACAAGTCCTAGGGTGGCAGAGGTACATTTTCCGCATTACTTTGTCAAATTACGAGGCTACAGCTTGAACTCTGTTTGTCAGTTTTGGCGCAATCTAGTTTAGAAAGGATATCAAAGCTGTGCACCTCGGGTAAACACAAAGGATAAGAGAATTGAATCAGAATGAGGTAAATGAGGACAGAATGATTAGCACAAACACAAAGATGGCTGTCAAAATGGCCACCAACACATGACCAGAAGGTGTCCCTAAGCCAGAATGCACCTGCGCCTGTGGAAGACATTACTGCATTCTATGAGCAACAGCATCACAATGGCTGTACTTGCAGAAATGATCTTACTGAGAATGAAACTCATGGTGCGAGCTGGTGTAGCCACAGGGTGGGACTCTGGCTGCAGATCGGCATTCATGAGTGTGTTGCTGGAAAAGCACAGCAGGTCAGGCAGCATCCCAGGAGCAGGAGAATTGATGTTTCGGGCCAGAGTACTTCATCAGGATTTCTAATGAAGGGCTCCAGCCTGAAACTTAAGGATGAACTGGTAAAATGCAGGATCACAAAAGGCTAGGAGTGGGAACAGAGGTCACAACGTTACTGGCCATTCCTCATGGTTGGTGAGAGATAGCAACTCCATGATTAATTTGGGCTTTTGGGAGCAGCACCAACAGCATTGAGGACTTTCTCTGCACGTCACTGAATGCCTGAGGGCAGCTTCAATAGATTCCCCTTCTGGTTGGAAGGCAACAGGTAGAGTTTTTGCATCTACGTGCTCCTGGTGTCATGGAGAGCTGGTGCTGCCATGAATCAGAACCATTTGAGAAAGTATTGTAACCACTGGGGCAGAAGGAGTTTGGGAGAATTGTCACCGAAACCTAGTAGAAGTGTGTTCAAAATGACCAATCATGAAAAGTACGAAGAGGGAGTTGGAAGACTTTTCTCACACAGCCCAACAAGTCCACACCAATCCTCCAAATTGCAACCACCCAGACCCATTTACCCCTGACTAATGTACCTAACACTATGGGCAATTTAGCATGGCCAATTCACCTGGCCTGCACATCTTTGGACTGTGGGAGGAAACCGGAGCACCCAGAGGAAACGCACACAGACACAGGGAGAATGTCCAAACTCCACACAGACAGTCACCCAAGGTGGGAATCGAAACCAGGTCCCTGGCGCTGTGAGGGAGCAGTGTTAAACACTGAGCCAGTGTGCTGCCTACTTGTTTGAAAGTGCTGACTGGGTACCCTGGCTTTTCAATCGGTGCTTACCCAAAGATACTGTTTAGATAGTAGACACTGAGGTGTACAATGTGTTTAAGAAAGCTTCAAAACTCACAAAAGCAGGGTTTGAATTAGAACAGTAGGTCCTCTGATTGTGTCTTCATATTTTCAAACACCATAGATTGCCAGGATCTCCGGGTGGCAGCACATTCCAAAGCTGGGCCATCCACCATGGTGTAGAGCAAGAGCGGTGGGCATGGGATATGTGGATGAGCCTCTGAGGTATGCTGTGACATAACTGTGACCTCAGGGGTCATGTGAGAAAGACTCTGATGGATGGTTGGAATGAGAGCAGCTCAGGGCACAGATACTTCAGAGAGAGATAGAGATGGGTTAAGAGAGTGGGAAAAAATCTGACTAATGGAGCCTGAAGGTGGAAAATGTAAGATTGACCATTTTGGCTGAAAAAAATTAAAATGAAGCGTGTGATCCAACTGGTGAGAGATCTCAGAGCTCGAAGACACAGAGAGATCTGGATGTTCTAGTGTAAGAATTGCTGATTCAGGAAGTTTTTAAGAAATTAATACGATCTATTCATTTATCACAAAAGGATTGAACTCAAAAACAGGAAGAGATCAGTTTTGTGGGGCACTGGTGAGACAACATCTGAAGTACAGTGTACCATATTGGGTCTAAGGAAGACAGTAAATGCATTGGAAGCAGTTCAGAGAGTGCTTACTCACCTATTAATGAGAGAATTGTTCTATGCGTAAATGTTGGGCAGGCCAGGCTTTCATCTGCTGGAGTTTGGAAGGATAAAAGGTACAGAAACAGACCCTTTGGTCCAACCAGTCCACGCCGAACATAATCCTAAACTAAATTAGTCCCAGCTACCTGCTCCTGGTCCATATCCCTCCAAACCTTTCCTATTCATGTACTAATCCAAATGTCTTTTAATCATTGTAATTGTACCGGCATCCACCACTTCCTCAGGAAGTTACTTCCATACATGAACCACCCTCTGTGTAAAACATTTGCCCCTCATGTCCTTTTTAAATCTCTCTCCTCTCACCTTAAAAATATGCCCCCTAATTTTGAAATCCCCTATCCGAGGGAAAAGACAACTGCCATCAACTCTATACCCTTCATTATTTTATAAACTTTTATCAGATCGCCTCAAGTCCCAGCCTATCCAGCCTTTCTTTATAATTCAAATTTTCCATACCCAGCAACATCTTGGTAAATCTCTTCTGAACCTTGATAATATCCTTCCTATAACAGGCAACCAGAATTGGACACAGTATTCTCGAAAAGGTCAGGTGAATTGGCCATGCTAAATTGCCCATAGTGATAGGTGCATTAGTCGGAGGGTAGTGGGTCTGGGTGGGTTATTCTTTGGAGGGTCGGTGTGGACTGGTTGGGCTGAAGGGCCTGTTTCCACACTGTAGGGAATCTAATCAAAAAGAAAATCCTATATGGCTGCAACATGACTTCCCAACTCTAATACTCAAAGGACTAGCAATGAAGGCAAGTGTGCTAAATGCCTTTTTAACTACCCTGTCTATATGCGACGCAAACTTCAAAGAATTTTGTACCTGTACCCCTAGGTCCCTCTGTTGTACAACACTCCCTAAGGCCCTTTCTTTAATTACCTTTGTTAGTTGTACCATAATGCAATACTTGGCATTTATCCAGATTGAACTCCATCTGCCATTGTTCAGCCCATTGACCCATTTAATCAGGATCCCTTTGTAACCTTTGAAAAAAACCCTTCACTATCTACTGTACCACTAGTTTTGTATTGTCCACAAAATTAACAATAGTGCATTCAGTTGCCTTGTGCAGTTCATTAATGCATATTATAAATAATTGTGGCCCCAACACTAATCCCTGTGACATTTCACCAGTTGCGGATTGTAATCCCAAAATGGAGGAGAAGCAGGAACAGGCTATGACCTTGATGTTCAGCCATGATCATAATGAATGACAGAGCAGGCTTGAAGGGCCAAATGGCCTATGGGACTGCTTCTGTATCTTCACTACATTTCACTAATGTTCAGTTTCAGTAGCGCCAAGGCCAGTCAGCTCCTGACCTGATTACAGCCTTGGTCGAAACATGGACGAAAGAGCTGAATGCAGAGGTAAGGTGACAGTAACTGCCCTTCACTTCAATGTCATATTTGACCGAATGTGGCATGAAGGAGCCCGAGCAAAATTGGAGTCTATAGGAATCAGGGAAAACCTCTGTGTTTGTGGGAGACATACCTGGCACAACAGAAGATGGTTGTAATTGTTGGAGATCAGTTATCCTATCTCCAGGACATCATTCATTTCCTCAGGGGAGTATCCTAAACCCAACTGTCTTTAGTTACTTCATCAATTATCTTCCCTCAAACATAATGTCAGAAGTGGGCGTGTTTGCTGATGATTACACAATGTTCAGCACCATTTGCCACTCCTCAGAAACTGAGGCAGACCATACTCAAATGCAGAGACGGTCAGGTAGCATCTGAGGAACAGGAGAATCGAGGTTTCAGGCATAAGCCCTTCATCAGCTTGTTTCCTGATGAAGGGCTTATGCCCGAATCATTGACTCTCCTGCTCCTCAGATGCTGCCTGACCTGCTGTGCTTTACCAGCACCACACTCTTGACTCTGATCACCAGCATCTGCAGTCCTCACTTTCTCCTCCTCCATGCTCAAATCAAGAATGTCTCAGACAAGGTGCAGAATGTTCTCAAGGAGGAGAGGGACCAGCAGGAGGACATTGTACACTTTGGAACCAACGACATCGGAAGGGAAAAGGATGAGGTTCTGAAGGGAGAATATAGACAGGCAGGAATTTAAAAAGGAGATCCTCAAGAGTATTAATATCTGGATTACTCCTGGTGCTACGAGCTAGTGAGGATAGGAATAGGAGGATAGAGCAGATTAATGCATGACTGAGGAGCTGGTGTATGGGAGAAGGATTCACATTTTTGGATCATTGGAATCTCTTCTGGGGTAGAAGTGACCTATACGAAAAGGAATTGGAAGGGGACTAATATACTGGCAGGGAAATTTGCTAGAGTTGCTCAGGAGGATTTAACCTAGTAAGGTGGGGGGGATGGGGGGGGGGGGGGGGGGGAGGTGGGAGGAGGTGGGACCCAGGGAGATAGTGAGGAAAGAGATCAATCTGGGACGGGTACAGTTGAGAACAGAAGCGAGTCAAACTGTCAGGTCTGGCAGGGACAAAGCAGAGAACAAGGTGGGACTGATAAATTAAACTGCGTTTATTTCAATGCAAGAGATCTAACAGGGAAGGCAAATGACCTCAGGGCATGGTTAGGAACATGGGACTGGGATATCATAGCAATTACAGAAATGTGGCTCAGGGATGGACAGGACTGGCAGCTTAATGTTCCAGGATACAAATGCTACAGGAGGATAGAAAGGGAGGCAAGAGAGGAGGGGGGTGGTGTTTTTGATAACAGATAGCATTGCAACTGTGCTGAGGGAGGACATTCCTGGAAATACATCCTGGGAAGTTATTTGGGTGGAACTGAGAAATAAGAAATGAATGATCACCTTATTGGGATTGTATTATATACCCCCTAACAGTCAGAGGGAAATTGAGAAACAAATTTGTAAGGAGATCTCAGTTATCTGTAAGAATAATAGGGTGGTTATGGCAGGGGGTTTTAACTTTCCAAACATGGACTGCCATATTGTTAAGGGTTTAGATGGAGAGGAATTTGTTAAGTGTGTACAAGAAAATTTTCTGATTCAATATGTGGATGTACCTACTAGAGAAGGTACAAAACTTGACCTACTGTTGGGAAATAAGGCAGGGCAGGTGAGTGAGGTGTCAGTGGGGGAGCACTTTGGGGCCAGCAACCATAATTTTATTAGTTTTAAAATAGTAATGGAAAAGGATAGACCAGATCTAAAATTTGAAGTTCTAAATTGGAGGAAGGCTAATTTTGACGGTATTAGGCAAGAACTTTCAAAATCTGAAAGATATTTGCAGGTAAAGGACTGGCTGGAAAATGGGAAACCTTCAGAAATGAGATAACGAGAGTCCAGAGAAAGTATATTCCTGTCAGGGTGAAAGGAAAGGCTGGTAGGTGTGGGGAATGCTGGATGACTAAAGAGATTGAGGGTTTGGTTAAGAAAAAGAAGGAAGTAAATCTCAGGTATAGACAAGATAGATCGAATGAATCCTTAGAAGAGTATTAGGGCAGTAGGAGTATTCTTAAGAGGGAAATCAGGAGGGCAAAAAGGAGACATGAGATAGCTTTGGCAAATAGAGTTAAGGAGAATCCAAAGGGTTTTTACAAATATATTAAGGACAAAAGGGTAACTAGGGAGAGAATAGGGTTCCTCAAAGATCAGGAAGGCGGCCTATGTGTGGAGCCACAGGAGATGGGGAGATACTAAACGAGTATTTTGCATCAGTGTTTGTTGTGGAGAGGACATGGAAGATATAGACTGCAGGGAAATAGATGGTGACATCTTGAAAAATGAGGAGGGAGTGCTGGATGTCTTGGAATGTATAAAGGTGGATAAATCCCCAGGACCTGTTCAGGTGTACCCTAGAACTCTGTGGGAAGCGAGGGAAGTGATTGCTAAGCCCCTTGCTGAGATATTTGTATCATCGATAGTCACAGGTGAGGTTCAGGAAGACTGGAGGCTAACGGGGTGCCAATGTTTAAGAAGGGTGGTAAGGACAAGCCAGGGAACTATAGACCAGTGAGCCTGACGTCAGTGGTAGGCAAGTTGTTGGAGGGAATCCTAAGGAATAGGATGTACATGTATTTGGAAAGGCAAGGACTGATTAGGGATAGTCAACATGGCTTTGTGCATGGGAAATCATGACTCACAAACTTGATTGAGATCTTTGAAGAAGTAACAAGGAGGATTGACGAGGGCAGAGCGGTGGATGTGATCTATATGGACTTCAGTAAGGCATTTAAAAAGGTTTGCTCTGGGAGACTGGTTAGCAAGGTTAGATCTCATGGAATAGAGAGAACTAGCCATTTGGATACAGAACTGGCTCAAAGATAGAAGACAAAGGGTGGTGGTGGAAGGTTGTTTTTCAGACTGGAGGCCTGTGACCAGTAGAGCGTCACAAGAATCGGTGCTGGATCCTCTACTTTTCATCATTTATATAAATGATTTGGATGTGAGCGTAAGAGGTATTGTTAGTAAGTTTGCAGATGACACCAAAATTGGAGTTATAGTGGACAGCGAAGAGGGTTACCTCAGATTACAATAGGATCTTGATCAGATGGGCCAATGGGCTGAGAAGTGGCAGATGGAGTTTAATTTAGATAAATGCGAGGTGCTGCATTTTGGAAAAGCAAATCTTAGCAGGACTTATACACTTAATGATAAGGTCCTAGGAGGTGTTGCTGAATAAAGAGACCTTGGAATGCAGGTTCATAGCTCCTTGAAAGTGGAGTCGCAGGTAGATAGGATAGTGAAGGCGGCATTTGGTATGATTTCCTTTATTGGTCAGAGTATTGAGTACAGGAGTTGGGAGGTCGTGTTGCGGCTATACAGGACATTGGTTAGGCCACTGTTGGAATATTGCGTGTAATTCTGGTCTCCTTCCTATCGGAAAGATGTTGTGAAACTTGTAAGAGTTCAGAAAAGATTTAGAAGGATGTTGCCAGGATTGGAGGATTTGAGCTACAGGGAGAGGCTGAACAGGCTGGGGCTGTTTTCCCTGGAGTGTCTGAGGCTGAGGGGTGACCTTATAGAGGTTTACAAAATTATGAGGGGCATGGATAGGATAAATAGACAAAGTCTCTTCCCTGGGGTGGGGGAGTCCAGAACTAGAGGGCATAAGTTTAGGATGAGAGGGGGAAGATATAAAAGAGACTTAAGGGGCGATAAACACTGACTCAGTCAGCAACACCCACAGATGGATAAAAAGAAGTCGGAGATTTTCATCTTGCACGCGTCTGAAATGTAAAGGTTTTTTTGGGGGGCTCAATCCTGATGAGTACAAATAGAAAACTTTGACTTCATGTCTTTTTTCAGCAGCTTTTAAGTTCGAAACATCCAAACTGTTAGAATCAACTCTGTGTTTACAATGCTGGGCAGGGGAGGCAGGTAAAAATCAAGGTCCATACCTTACTGTTTCATTTAGAATGGGACACAGGGAGAGTGAAGTGGGTCCAAGTCAAGAAGTTCAAGTTGCCTGCAATGGAAATGATTGCATTTTTAGACCCTGTTCATTCAAGGCTTTCTGAGCCAACAGGTGTTGATTCATTTGTTTTCCCTATAAACTGTAATCTCAGCACTTCAGCACACCTTTGCACTTTGCTTGTCACGTCCTCTTAATTATAGACTGAGTGCAATGTTGGAATCAACATTGTTGCAATGTTGATCTAGCAATGTTTTCATTGGACATATTATGTACTTGACAGCTTTCCTCTCTCAGACTTAAGAAAAGCTTAATTTACAAATACAGACTGTCTCAGTAATGTTCACACAACTGCAGTGATTCAATATTTGATTGTTCACATTTTGTGTTGGTTTCCAATCCAATACAGACCTCTACCCCCAGGGAAGGTGACTTATTAACATTAATTTATACATTCCTGATGGAGAGCTTATGCACAAAACGTCGACTCTCATGCTCCTCAAATGCTGTCTGACTGGCTGTGATTTTTTGACTCTGATCTCCAGCATCTGCAGTCCTCACTTTCTACAAGTTTCTAAGGATACCCAGAAATTGGCATCCACCCAGGATGAGTTCAGGTCCAGGTCCTGAGCCAAGAATAGTCAGCTGTGCTGAACATTTCCTATTTGTGGATGGATAATTGAGTGAATTCCACTCACTGAGCTTCCCACGACTTTATCAAGTCACCTCGGGCTGCTTGACAACTTCTGTCTAACATCTCCAGAACTCTCTTTGCAAACAAGAACTTGAAACTCTCTCAGTTTGTGAAGACACCAGTTCAGTACTATTTCGCTGCATCCAGGTAGTCGAAAGTTCTCAGTGTATCCTCTGGGGATTGAAAACATGAACCATTAAGAGTTCAAACTCCACCACAGCAGCTGGTAAATTTAAATTAATTTAATTTGTAAACAGAGGCAAAAGAAGCTTGTCCATGAAACTTCCAGATTGTTGTAAAAATCCACTTTGTTCACCAGGGACAGAAATCGACTGTCTATATTGGGTCTTGCCAATGAGTGACTCCAGGCCCACTGCACTGAAGTTGAAACCACTACAGTGGGTGGCTCTTGATTAGGGGGGAGGCAATGTAGTGGTATTACCACTGAGGCTTTTAAACCAGAAACCCAGGTAATGTTCTGGGGAGCTGGGTTCAAATCCTGCCCTGGCAGCTGGTATAATTTGAACTCAATAAAATCAGCTGATGAAGGGCATATGCTGGAAATGTCGACTCAGATGCTGCCTGACCTGCTGTGCTTTTCCAGCCCCACACTTTTTGACAGGGAAGGAAACTGTCATACTTACCTGGTCTGGGCCTACATGTGACTCCAGACCCACAGCAATGTGATTCACTCTTAACTACCTGGTCTGGCCAGCGACGCCCTCAACCTGTGAATGAATTTTTTTAAAAAAATTCGCTGCAAGTGTTTCCAGAAACTGGTTCAACGTCACCCCCTCAAGAGGCAATTAAGGATGGGCAAGAAACACTGGTCTTCCTAGCGAGCTCTTGTATTCCCTTAATGAATGGGGAAAAGGTTCACTGCTTGAAAAACTTGAAGTAACTTTGCCCCGTGTTGAAACATGTTGCTTGGCAGGTAATTTATTTAAGAATTTAGACACGAGGCAGGGAACTGCCAGTCAGTGTTTAAAGTACACAGGCCACAATGAGCAATTAGCCAAGGTGTCTGAGTTGAGACCGAATTCTAGGCAAAGCTCCACTCAGAGTGACCTTTGGACTATTATTGCAGTGAGCTCATCCCAGATAAAAAGGTGAAGGTTAAAAGTCCAGGTGGGAGAGTGACTCTAAAGAGCCGGGACTGTGGTGGGGAACGAAACTCTGAATGTGCTTCACCTTAATCCTCTTTGTCGAACCAGCTTTGCTTCGCCATGAGGGGTGGAGCTGTGATTGTGCTGTGCCTGACCGTATCCGCGGCACTCTCTGAAGAAATCATCAACACCACGGCCACAGACCAGGGTGACCCGAGCACCGACGCAGACTGGGGCATTGGCTCCATCCGAGACAGCTTCGAAGCCATAAATGGATACTTTGACTCATTCCTGGAGCTGCTCGGTGGCAGGAATGGAGTCTGTCAGTACAAGTGCCGCTATGGTGAGTGTCGTTGGCTGGGTAACCACTAGCCTGGATAGTGTTGGGTAGTTTGAGCGAGAGGTGGAGGAGAAAGGATTTGGCCAGTCTTTGCAAGATGGTGAAGTGTTTAAAAAAGGCATGTAGTGTACTTGCCTTTATTAGTTGAGGCATAGCATTCAAGAGCAGTGAAGAAGTAATACTGCAACTGTATAAAATGTTGGAGATAATAAGGACTATAGATGCTGGAAGTCAGAGTCAATAGCTGTGGAGCTGGGAAAGCACAATGGATCAGACAGCATCAGAGGAGCAGGAGAGTGTGCTTTACCAGTTCCACATCTATCGACACAGTAAAAAGTGTTGTTTAGGCAACAGCTGAGGTATTGTGTGCTGTTCTGGAATCCACATTATAGGAGGGATGCGATAGCACTGAGAGGGTGCAGAGGAGATTCACCGGGGTGTTGCCTGGAATGGAGAGTTTCAGTGATGAAGAGAGATTGGAACAGGCTGGGTTCGTTTCCATTAGAGCAGTGAAAATTGAGATGGGAGGTGATTGGAATGTATAAAATCATGAGGGGCATGGACAAGAAGAAACCTTTCCCTTTTTGATGGAGGGGTCAATGACTAGGAGTTGGGTGGGGGGACATAGATTGAAGGTAAGGTGCAGGAGGTTTTGAGGGGATGTGAGGAAAACTTTTTCACCCAGAGGGTGATGGGGAGTCTGGAACTCACTCCCTGCAAGGGGGGGGGGGGGAGAGACAGAAATGTTAAAGAAGCATTGCGATGCCAAGGCAAATAAGCTTATAGGCCAAGTGCAGGAAAATGGGATTAAAATCGTTAGATTGTCATTATTCACTAGTACAAAAGCGATGGGCTGGAGGACATATTTTTATGGTGTAGATCTCTACGTCGCTATGACACGCTGATAGAAAGCCAGAAGCAGAAATGTTGAAGAGGGACCTGCCCAAATAAAACAAAGACAAGGCACAGACATTGCTGAAAGGTAGCAACCCGCAAGAGGGACAAACAGTCTGTACTGCTCCGAGGTTGATTTTTGAGAAATATAGTTGAACAGAAAAAGCAGAGACCCAAACAAATACAACTCTGTGATCTCTTCAGTCATTTTCCAGTTTGGGATTATTCCCTTTCTTTCTCCTGAAAAGTTGTGATATGTACTTGATTGATCATTAACCCGCCTAAAAAGAATTTCATTTGTGTTTGAGGGTTAAAGAACGCAAGGGTGAGAAAAAACAAACAGAAGTTAGATAATATTACAAATGCCTGGTAGAATCTGATTAAAGCAAAAAAATCACTTGGGAAGTGGGTAATATTCTTCAAAGGAGTAACCAAGGAGTAAAGTTAATGTTTGTGAGGGTGAGTAGTCTTTGCAATTTGGATAAATTCAGTACTTATGTTTACAACTATGGTCCTATATGTATCTGTTAGTGAACTAGATATATATTTAGTTACTGATATGTGCTTCAGTAATTCAGCAAGAATCCTCTGACAGTACCTAGGGAGTTGGTGATTTAGTGGTTATATCACTGGGTTAGTAATCCAGTAAGCCACAAGTTAATGCTCTCGGGACTTGGGTTTAAATCCCATCATGGCAGATGGTGAAATTTGAATGCAATGGAATCTGGCCAAATAAACCAAGCTAAACAAGGAAATGTCTGGACAAATGACTAAAAACTGATCCAATGACAACCACGCTGTTGTATCAACCCATTAATTAATGCGTTTTAGGGAAGGAAATCTGGCCTATCCTGACCAATAGCAACATGGTTGACTCTTAATTGGCCCTCTGAAATGGCCTGCAGAGCTCATCAGTTCAGGGGCATTTTAGAGATGGACAATAAATACCAGCCTTGCCAGTGATGCCAACATCCTACATGAGAAAAAAGAACTTCCCAAATCTGTGACTTCTACCAGGTAGAAGGACTGGGGCAGCAGATACATGAGAACACCACCCTCACCATCCTCATCTGGAAATGTATTGTTGTTCCTTCAGTGTCGTTGGGCAGGGAACTCCCTGGTACAGTGCTGCACCTCATTCCACATACAAACAACTAGAAGTTATATTTGATTCATGTCAGTGTGGGCCTGTAGTACGGACGGAGTCTTCATTTTCAGAGGCACTGCTCCTCAGACATAAAGTCAAGTCAGGGCTTTGTCTGCCTCCTCTAGTGATTCAGGTGAATGTTAAAGACCCCATGACACTTTAAAGGAGATGACGATCTCTAGAGCAACCAAGGTGAGTAATAAACATCGACCTGGCCACAGCTTGGGAATTAATTGTAAAAAAGCCCCATATACATCACCTTCCATTGGCAATACTTACATTTTTGAATCTCTCCCTAATTTTCAAATTGTTCAGTTGCCTCTCCTCCCCCATTATCTCTGTGGCCATCTCTAACTGTGCAAACCTCTGGGATTTCTCCCATTATGGAGTCTTGTGTATACCCCATTATTATAATTGGTTTTTGCAAGGTTTGTGAAGGTTTGTAGCTCAGGCTGAGGTTTAGGGTGTAGGTTTGCTCGCTGAGCTGGAGGTCTGATATCCAGATGTTTCATTACCTGGCTAGGTAACATCATCAGTGGCAACTTCCAAGTGAAGCGAAGCTGTTGTCTCCTGCTTTCTATTTATTGGTTTGTGGCAGTACCTGTTTTCTCAAACATTCATGCAGGAAGTACAGTTGTTCGCGAGTTACAAACCTTCACAAACCTTGCAAAAACCTATGGGCGCAACATGCTACAACTTGCCCGGAGATGGGAAAGGAATGCCATCCGAGAGAGTTCCACCCGTGAACAACTTACTTCCTGCATGAATGTTTGAGAAAACAGGTACTGCCACAAACCAATAAATAGAAAGCAGGTGACAACAGCTTCGCTTCACTTGGAGGTCGCCACTGATGATGTTACCTAGCCAGGTAATGAAACCTCTGGATATCAAACCTACAGCTCAGCGAGCAAACCTACACCCCATTATAATTGGTCCCCAAATGGCAACCATGCCTTTGGTTACCTGGGCCTAACACCTGAAGGTCTTTCTCCAATACACCCCCCTCTCCTCTCTCTCCCTCTCTCTCTGTCTTCCTTTAAGATGTTGCATAATATCTAACTCTTTGACCACATTTTGGTCTTCTGTCTGAAAATTTCTTTAAGTGGCTTGGTGTTACCAGGGACAGTCAGAGAAATCAGGGGACCCTGCTATTATCTCTGCACTTGGACTTGAGCCTCTAGTTCAAGCACAGAGAGCCCTGCCTCTGGTTATTGGGTCCTATCCCAGACCTTGCTTATCAATTTTGTTTGCCGGAACAATCTGGGGCAGTTCACTGATTTAAAGGTGCTATATAAGTGCAAGATGTTGACTTAGGAGGAAAGTAAAATGGATCTTAGACTGAGCTATAAAGGTGCAAAGATTTCCCTGTTGTATAAACTGTACCATTCACTCTGTTCCCTCTCTGTCTAGGGAAGGCGCCTCTTCCGAGACCTGAGTATAAACCTCCAGAGCCCAATGGCTGTAGCTCCTCTTTCCTTGGACTCAAGGTACCAGACACTGTATGTACGACAAACCCAGATTCTATTTTATACTCGCCGCTTTTCAATAATAGCTTTACACTGGCACACATTCTAGACTGGAACAGTAGTGCCAGAACTGAGGGAGTGCTGCACTTCACACTGAATGAGGTAGTCGATCAAACCTCTCAGGTGCAAACTGCATGGAATCCATGGTGCTATTCAAGGGAGAGCAGGGACCTTAATCCCCTGTTTCTGGATCTTTGTAACTGACTAAGTCAGATTTTCTGGATGTTTTGTGCTTTAGGCAGGGGATTGCTGTCTGCAAATTAACTACCATGTTTTCAAATTGCAACAATGGCTACACGGCAAAAATACAACTTTGTGAAGCATATTGGAGTGTCATTGACTCTATACGTACATAGATTGCTTCTTCTTTCTGGCATGCACTAATGCCAGACAGGAATCAGGGTACGCAGCCCAAGCTTGTGTGGTCATTGTATAGAGCATCAATGGTCTATTGTCCATCAATGGATATATCCTATACAACCAAAAGTCCCATCAATGTCCTTTACACCCAATGGTCTCAACAATGGACATGATCTATACATCCAATCCAAACTGATGGTAATGTTGCTATTGTATATTTTGATTCCCAATATGTATTTCTGGGTAAATGGTATCAGAGCTGAATGAATTTTCATTTTTATAATCAGGCTGTTTTCTGTAATTATTAACTTGTTAGGATCCCAGCTGATGTTAACACTGGACAATCAGGTCCCAGAATGAAACCTGGCTTGATAGATGAGAAGTTTTATTTATGCGATTTGTTTGCTGTTGGGGTCAGTTATTGAATGTATTCATAAGAGGCTGCCAATATACTTTTATCAAAAGAACATTAATGTTTATTACAGATAAAAAGGAAAACAAATCTCATTAACTATTTGATATAGCCCAAGATCTATTTATAACAGGCTTGACCCAAATATCAGAAATAAAAATACAATCCTTTAAATCTCAGAAACGACCTTACAGAACCCAATATTCCCTTTAAACTACACAGCTGCAAGGTCCTCTGGGAAGCCTTGTGCAGGTCGATCCTCATTGCCATTCCATGACTCTCCCTCCTGGAAGCCACTGCCATGCACAGATCTCGGAACTCCATGCAGGACGAAGAAAAAAATTGAAGGAACATTACTCAAATCTCACTGAAGGGGCACCCTATCTCTAATTTAAAGGTCCTTATTCAGAGATCAAGGCGCAATTGGTTTCTTTTTGGCAAATTTCTGCATTCACTTGATGCCGTTTCTTTGGTTAATGTCTCTTTCTGAGATCTTTAACAAACTGCTAACAAAGCTCATGCATTTATTAACATAGGTTTCCTAAACTCCTCTTTCACAGACTTTTGCTTCATGTGTTTTTCTCTCACTGATGTTTCAGTCACTCAGGATCTCTTTACAATCCAAATTGCATTGAAGATTGCTAAGCTAACAGCATCTTTGCTGTCGTAGCCCTGTTTTCTCTGAATAAACCTGCACACACTGCTTGACATTCGGTCTGGTTCTGTCTTCATGTGACACTGATGCTAGGCAATGTCAGTTTTCATTTTCTCTGCTCCCTTATTTCTAATGCACTGAACTGTTCACCTCAAGCTTTACTCCAAAGCTGTAAATGCTCATTAAAAGTGCAGATATCCACAAACTTCAGACCTCCAGACACCACACACTAACATGAAAATAAAGCCATGTTCATTCCTCTTCACTTATAAAATAGAAGTAAAAATCAAACTTGAAACCTTTATCCAGTTTAGAGTACCATTTTCCAATTAATAATAAGATATGATGATACTATTCAGATTTTCTGATAGTAGCTAGGAAGTTACTGTGATACCACTACCCAGTATTGATTTCCTCAGTTAAATATTGTTTTGGTAGTTACATGGGAACAAGGAGAGACAATTCAGCCACTCAAGCCTGTTTGATCATGATTGATCTGCATCTATGAATCATAACCCCATGCATGTCCTTACCTCAGTGTTGAAAGTTTCAAAAGTCCAACATTCCTATTTGCGTCTGGAGGACTCTTCCAAATGTCCTTTGTGTGAAAGCATGCTTCCGGATTTCACTCCTGAACAAATTATTTCTAACTTTGAGGGAGTGCTGTTCTGTTCCATTGCAGTAGAGGAAGGAGGTGGGTAAGGCCAACTCCGCTAGGTTCCATTAGGTTGAGTGGAATTGGGCCCATCAGAAATTAAGTTTACTATCAACATGAAGACACCAGATGTGAGCTAAATGTAATGATACCAACAACTGTGCTTTTTATCTCTTTGGTTAGAATGGTGACCTGAATGTTGCTGGTCTATGTAGAGGATTACTTTATGTTGCATCTTATAAAGCACTGGGAGGTAGAGAATATGAACTCCTGATGATAGAGTCATAGTGGAGGCATTATCTTCAGTGTTAGATGCCTGACTCTGTCCACGGCACCAGCCTGCCCTCAAGTAAATATTTTCATTTTATGTTTATCATGAAACAACACTGCAGAATAAATAGTTGTTTAGTCAAAAAGGAGTTGAGTATTATTGAAAAAGACACATCCTGTTGAAAATTTCCATCTTGTACTTGCGAGGAGAATTCCTGGTAAATATGAATATAAATGCCATGACCAATCAAAGTTATGCAGCCTGGTTTAAATTATACATAGCTTGGTAGTTAACTGTCAGTTATCACCTCAGTAGTGCAATCTCCATGGCAACACCTCTACCAATCAAAGTCCATTTTACAGTCACCCCTCTCCTCATACAACATAAAAGGGCTTTTTTCCCTTTGTTTTGATTTTCTTGCAAGTTGTCCTGATTCACGCAATATAAAAGTGTTGGCAAAATATGTCTTTTTTCTGCAGTGTAAAATAAGTGTGTAATTAGAAACAGGACATATTGGAGATTCTGAGGAAGTCAGGCAGCATAGGTGGCCAAGGGAAACAGTTAAGAATTGATAACATTTCATCAACAATAAATAGATGTGTATTGTTTATATCTATATGACTTGGTCAACCCTGCATCTCCGTTAGTCTGACTAGAGATTCCATGGTATCGGGTGCAAGTGAGGATGGTTAGGAGCAGAGATAAGGCCAGTCAGCCTCTTTGGCTTGCTCCACCATTAGATTATGGCTGGTCTCTTTGTGTTTCTGCTTCCACATTCCTAGTTAACCTGATTACCCCTTTGTTTCCCCTCTGGCTGATAAGAATCTCTCCACCTCATGATCAATGACCCTGACTCTCCCACATTCTGAGGCAGAGTCGCACAACTCTGAGGGAAAGAAAAAACTCCTCATCTCCATCCTAAAAGGGTGTCCCCTAATTCTGAACTCACTCACAAGAGGAAATGTACATCCCATTTTCACCTCGTCAAGACCATTCAGGAGATTTTTGGACTCGAAAGTTGTGTTTAGTCATGATGGTTTAATGGTAATGAGGGTGCAGAAGGCGTGATAGACCACCTGGTTTTAATAATAACCTGTCAATTTTGTAACCTTGTGGTCAGACGAACCAACTAATACACAAGGGGAGCTGTGTGTTTAGTAGACTGATATCCATACCTTGAATTTGGCAGCAAAAGGCTTTCAGAGATTTACAGGGGTTTTATTATAAATCTATAGTTTAGTACAGACACCAATGTTCACATTTCCCTTCTGGACCTCCTCCCTTTCCAAGACCCAACTTGCCACTGGGAAAGAACCTAGCTCCTTTGTTTTTTAACAAAATAAACCAATTACAGCTGACAAAAACTGTCCACCAAGTAATGTTAACTAAAAACCACTAACAAAGGGGAGATGCAGGGATTGTGGAAGGGGGAGCTCTTCTTCCAGTAAAAAAAAATTAAAATTAACCAAAACGCCCAATTAACATATTACAAACCATAGTCACTTGGAGCAATATGACAATAACAGGAATCAATAAAAAGGACTGGGGTGCTATACTAAAACTGAGTTTTCAGAGGTAATCATGTACCACAACCCCTTATACAGGTTTATATAATCATGAGGATATGGATTAGATGAACAACAAGGATCTCTTCCCTACAGCTGGGGCATTCAAAACTGGGGGACATTTTTTAAAGTTGAGAGGACAAAGATTTAAAAAGGACATGGAGGCAATGTTTTTACAGAGAGTAGTATGTGTGTGATGAACTGCCAAATGAAGTGCTGGATGCGGGTACAGTTACAACATTTAAAAGACATTTGGATATGTTAATGAATGGGAAAAGTTTGTAGGGATATGGGAGAAGAGCAGGCAGGTGGGACTAGTTTAGTTTGGGATTATGGTCGGCTTGGACTGTTTGGACCGAAGGGGCTGTTTCCGTGCTGTATGACTCTATAGCTCCTTTACCCCAGCACAAATAACCCAGCTTTTTGTTTCAGAAGCATCCAGCCAATTCACAAATGACTACAAACTCTGACCACCAAATGTGGCAATAAAAAAGAAATCAAGAAGATGGAGGCAATAAGGAAGGAGAGAAAATCAAAGTGGTGGGGCGGGGGAGATAAGTACAGTGACCAGTGATGGTCAACAACATATCATTGCTAAGTGTCAAACACATTCACAAAATGTTGAGTTCTGTGGGTTCTGGGGAGTCTGGGCAGAATGTGGTTCCAGACTTAGAAAGCTGCCCCTGCAATTATTTTCCATCTGTGTTTCAGCTCGACTTGGGAATCCCGGCCATGACAAAGTGTTGTAACCAACTCGACCTTTGCTACGACACTTGCGGAGCCAACAAGTACCGATGTGACGCCAAGTTCCGCTGGTGCCTCTATGGCATCTGCTCAGATCTCAAGAAAAGTCTGGGCTTTGTATCAAAGGTTGAAGGTCAGTATTTATATCAGAAAGATTCCAACATCATTAAGACACATAAAATTTGGGTTTGACACAAAAAGATGTTTAGGGGACATATTGGACGTAGCATTAAAGACCTAGATGGATAGAAAATGGATGATGTTTGGAACAAAAACGGCAAAGTTTGGAAAAACACAATAGGTTTCTCAGTGTCTAGAGAGACAACATTTTTGACCTAAAGCTTTCACTAGAATGTTTTTTGTTTGTATTTTAGAATCCCAGCAGTTGTTTTCAGATTTGTGTTTTATTTTTATTTCTGTATCCCTTGTTCTACTGGGCATCGTGGCTTAGTGAGTAGCACTGACCCAAGTCAGTAGGTCATTGTTATTAAGACACCCTCCAAAGAATTAACACATAATCCAGACTGACTCTCCAGGGTAGTGCTGATAGAGTGCCGCACTGTTAGAGGTGCCATCTTTCTGGATCAGACAGTAAACCGAGATCCCATCTGCCCTTGTGACTGGGTATGAAAGATTCCGCAGCACTATTCGAAGAAGGGCTGGGGACGTCTGCCTGTTCGAAGAGTGTGGTGCAAGAAAAGCACAACCAGTCAGACACCATCTGAGGAGCAGGAAAATCAACGTTTAAAGGATAAGCTCTCCTCGGTCAACATTTATCCTTGGATCAATACGATTAATTCCTGAAGAAGGGCCTGTGCCCGAAACGTCGAATCTCCTGTTCCCTGGATGCTGCCTGACCTGCTGTGCTGTTCCAGCAATAAAGTTTCAACTTTGTATCTCCAGCATCTGCAGACTCACTTTCTCCTCAATACGATTAAAACTCACATGGTCGGGCCATCACCAGTTTATTTCAATGCGGGACTCTTGTCAACAAATGCTGTTACTGGAGTGGCGAAACAGGCATTGAGATTTCACTCAGTGACTTACAGAGCTCCAGTGTTGAGTTGTCAGAGTAGGGCAGCCATGTCCTATTGCCATAAAGCCAGAGGGTTGGTCAGTGTTGAGACTGGTTGTTCAGAGGGGACTATGATTCCACAAGTGAGTTCCACTAGATCCCCAGGAGTATCTGGGCACTGATAGGACACACAGTATGAACGTTAACTTAGTGTTCCCCTCTAAGTGACAGATTAAACACCTCAAACTCAGTATATGAGGAGGAAAACTCTTAGCTCCGAGGATTTGTAATGGCTGATTCATAATAATAATAGTGTGCACCAGTTCATTGCCCCAATACATTACAATGGTGACAACCCCATGAAACTACATAAAGTGCTTTAGGATATAAGTGGGAAAAGCATCAACTAAATGATTGTTCTTTCTTTCAGCCTGTGAATCCGTGGCAGATACCATGTTCAATGCTGTCTGGACGTTGGGCTGTAAACCTTTCATGAACAGTCAGAGATCAGCCTGTGTATGCAATGAGGAGGAAAGAGACGAGCTCTAAAGATAAAGGTCGCATAATCTATGTCTGTGTGTGAGTGTATGTGCGTATGTGTGCGAGTGTGTGTGCGTGTGTGGGTGCGTGGGTGTGTCTGCACATACAATGCGACTCTCCATAAGACCAGAAGACCTCTCCTGCTCCATGATGATGTATACATATTACCTGCCTTTCCATGTAAATATGTTGTAACTGTCTTCACTGACACGTGTACATGCAACACTGGAGCTACCTGCTGGCACTGTAACTTATTTATTTCAGCTCTTTTCACAGAATCAAGCAGCACAGAAGGAGGCTACTTGGTCCTTCATCTTTGTGCCAAGTTTATCATAATTTTATGTCAATTCATGAGAAGCAATTACTACTTTTCATCATGGTCCATCTTCTAGAACCTTCTCCATCTGTATGTGAAGTGATTCCATTGAGTCATTCCCAAAACATGACTGCACAGAATAAAGCCATTCGGTCTGTCAAGTCCATACCATTTCTTTTGGGGCTTGGTGCTCAAAAGTATCAATATTTTGTGGAGCGAGGGAGGTGGGGAATAATTCATATTGAGAATGAACAAAATTATGCCAAGCCGAATGTTCTGTTATTTAAATAAATCTTTACAAATGTGGCTCAATATGATGTTGACAGGATTACACTTCAAAAGGGAACTATGGGAGTGCAGATAACAGAGATCAGTTTGTGTTGTGTATTTCTGATAGCTCAGCATATACAAACTCAGCACTGATGTTGGCAATGAGTGCATGTGTGAATTTTTACAGGCGAGCAGTTGTGTATGTGCATGAGCATTGCATGTGTGTTTGAGCACATGTGCACTTGTGAACACACGTGTGCACATAACAGAACATGTTCATGAAGTTGCGACACAATACATGTTGTGGATACATCACAAGATCTAAGCTACAAGGATTTCCTCCTACTTCCATGTAAATTTTGACCATTACCTGGGAATATTTTGCTCATCAAATATTAGCAATTATCAGCAGCAGTAATTCATGTTGTAAAAGTAATCGATACACATTGTGTAGAAGGTGTACTCATCTAAGTTAAATATTTGAACAAGGTCAGAATTGATGGCAGTTTGCAACCACAATCAAAAAAGTACTATAGTTACTGAGATGAAAGAAAGCAAGTCTTGATGATGGAGAAAATATAAAATTAGAAGCTCAACCCAAGACTAAATAATACTGTCATCAAATACTGTAATCTAGCCTGAGGCAGGAGGGATTTGGGATCAATAGGCGGGAAATGGAGTTTGTGCCATTGAGAAATTGGTCTTCCTAGCGTTTAATTGGAAGAAGTTTCAGCTCATTCAAGACTGAGTGTTGGAAAAGTAGCAGAGAAGAGGGTTTGAGGGGGTCAAGCTTGAGACAAAATGTGATGAGATAAAGTCATAGAGTCATTGAGATGTACAGCACAGAAACAGACCCTTTGGTCCAACTCATCCATGCTGATTAGATATCCTACACTAATCTAGTCCCATTTACAAGCACTTGGCCCACATCCTTCTAAATGTTTCCTATTCATATACCCATCCAGATGCCTTTTAAATGTTGTAATTGCACCTGCCTTGATAAAGAGCTTGGTGTCATTCACATCTATGTAAATAATCATGTCTTGAAATGCCATCATTGTGTAGCAGGATGCAGATATACATGGGAAGGGACAAAGACTCAGGGGAACTCCAGAGTTAGTGGAGTAGGGACAGGATGAAAGGCCTTCATGGGAGATTCTCTGGCTCTGACTCTGAGGTAGCAAGGAACCTTGGATGTTTACTAGTAACTTGAGAAAAAGTTCTAAGGAAACAAGGGGGTCCAGGGGAAAGGATGCCTGAAGGGATGCATCGTGAGGTTTTTTTTATAGGAAGTAGCTGCAGAGATAGTGGATGCATTGGTCACAATCCTCCAAGAATCTTTAGATTCTGGAAAAGTCTCAGAAGATTGGAAAACCACCATTCTTGTTCAAAAATGGAGGAAGAAACCAAAAATACCAGGCAGCTATAGGCCAATTACCTGAATATCTTGTTATTGGGAAAGAGTTAAGTGAAGTGAAAATGAAAATAAGAGATCTAAGAGCAGAGCATTTAGGAATACATAATATAATCAAGCAGAGTCAGTGTAGCTTCAGAAAAAGGAAAATCCTGCCTGACAGATTTATTAAAATTCTTTAAAGAGGTAACAAGCAGAATGAATAAAGGAATCCGATAATATATCACACATAAGGTTACCTAATAAGATCCAATGTGCTTGGGTCGGTATATTAGCATTAATAGAGGATTAGCTAACTAATAGCAGATTGAAGGTTGGGATAAAGGGGATATTTTCAGGATGGCAAACTGCAAATCGGGGTGTGCCATAAGGATCACTGCTAGGGCCACGATTACTCACAAATGTATTGATAACTTGGGTGAGGGAAGTGAATGTACTGTCAAAAAGTTTACAGATGACACAAAAATAGATTTAAGGCAAGTGAAAATTATGCTATATAAGGAAATAGACAGGTTAAGTGAGTCAGCAGATGGAATATAATGTGGGAACATATTAGGTTATGCACTTTGGCAGGAAGAATAGAGGAGCTGAATATTATTTAAAGACTGTGGGATCAAGGGTAATAGGGGAAAAGGCAAAGAAGTGAAGTTAAGGATTATCAGAACGCCTACAATCTCATTGGGTGATATAGCAGACTATATGAGCTGAAACATCAACTTAGAACATAGAATATAGAACATTACGGCACAGTACATGCCCTTCAGCCCTTGATGTTGTGCCGCCCTGTGAAACCAATCTGAAGTCCATCTAACCTACACTATTCCATTCTCGTCCATATGTCGATCCAATGACGATTTAAATGCCCGTAAAGTTGGTGGGTCTACAACTATTGCAGGTAGTGCTTTCCACACCCCTACTAGTCTCTGAGTAAAGAAGCTACCTCTGACATCTGCCCTACATCTATCACCCTCCATTTAAAGCTATACCCCCTCGAGCTAGCCATCACCATCCTAGGAAAAAGGCCCTTGCTGTCCACCCAATCTAACTCTCTGATTATCTTATATGTCTCAATTAAGTCACTGCTCAACCTCCTTCTCTCTAACTTCTACACTTACGTTGTAAGGGTTTCAGTGGAAGAGGCAGCAAGTCTGAGAGAAAAGACGCATCAAGGACATGATTTATTCACACATAGTCAACAAAGGATTTGAATCCAAATAAGACTTGAAGTATACTGGGGCATCTTTATTGAAGTGGTATGATTACAGTGACTAAAATTAAGGGATTATTTTCAAAACAGAATACTAAACATTATTGTATTTGGTCATTCAGTGTCTTACATGCACGACAAAGTAGTCAATTTTCATTAATACTACAAAACTAACTGGCTATGTTTCACTACAAAAAACAAGCAATGATTCGTTTTTGCTTTTTATGAAGTATACACAAATCAAAAAGCTTTTCAAAGCATGGGTAGAATGTTGAGGCCGCTCCCAAGATCCATTATTCTGTGTCAATCACGATTGGCCCTCCAGTGAGGAGATGGTCCCTGAGGTGGTCTCTTTCCTCTGGCTCGGTGGATCTGCGCATCCTCCTTCGGCATCCCTGGGAGCAGCGTGACTTGGTGTCCTGGGCCCCGCACACCAGGACTCGGCAGTGCAGGTACACTTTCTACAGAGTGAGGAGACCAAGCATCAGTGGCCAGTTGCAGCCTCCATTCTAAACCCAATCCTCAGAGCAGATTTTACACTTGAGGACTCCCCCTCGCACAAAGGCTCAGTCAGTGGCTGGGCTGATCAGTGAGACTGGGTGACTGTAGAATCAGTTATACAGGACAGAAAGAGGACATGCAAGCCCATTGTGTCTGTGTTAGAACTTGATGAATAGATGAGAGGGGAGGCCATGACCTAGTGGGACTATTGCTGGACCATTGATCCCGAGACCCAGTTAATGTTCTGGGGACCTGTGTTTGAATCCCACCTTGGCGGATGGTGGAATTTGAATTTTTTTAAAAATCTTGAATTAAGGGACTAATGATGACCATGAATCCATTGTCAATTGTTGGAAAAATCCACCTGATTCAGTGATGTCCTTTAGGGAAGGAAACTGCCATCCTTACCTGTTCTGGCCTACACGTGACTCCAGACCCACAGCAATGTGGTTGACTCTTAATTGTCCTCTGGGATGGGCAATAAGTGCTGACCTAGCCAGCGACTCCCTCATCCTGTAACTGAATTAACTCCCACCTCCATGCCTTTGCTGTTTAATCGTTTTACTGTAAATTCTTCTCTGGGATGTGGGCATTGCTGGTAAGGTCAATATTTGTTCCCATCCCTAATTGCCCTTGAACTGAGTGGCTTGCTTGTCCATTTACAAAGGGTAAACCACATTACTGTGGGTCCGGAACCACACCAGGTAAGGACAACAGATTCTGGCCAGACTAGGTAAATACAACAGATTCTGAGAAAGGATCACTAAACTGAATGGATTAACTCTGCTTTCTCTCTACAGATGCTGCCTGACCCACTGAGCTTTTCCAGCAATTTCTGATATTGTTCTTGACAGTAACATTAACACTATCATTTTTTTAGAATTACCAGATCAGTATCTATCATCCTTTCAGATAGTACCTTCTCTATAGAACAACTCAAAGTGTAAGTTTTTTTTTCCCTTCATATTCTCCTCTGGTTTTGTTTACCTTAAATCTGTTTTCACTGGCTATTGACCCCTGTGTCGCTGCGAACAATTTCTCCTTCTTTATTTTGTCATAATTCCTCATGAATTTTAATACCTCAATCGAGTTTTCTCTTCACCATCTTTGCTCTGAAGAAAACTACGCTAAATTCTTCCATCACTCCACATGACTGAGGTCCCTTATCCCTGTTACCACTCAGTAAATCTCATCTGTACCTCTCTATAAAGCCTTGAGATCATACCTTCAGTGCTCAGAATTGGCCACAATGCTGTCACCATCAGTGTTCTCGTTCTGCATCGATACTTGGGATTGATCCAAGTTGGCTATATTGTTTTCTCTAGCTGGGTGTTTCATGTAGTCTCACATGAAGCAAGGCTCAGCATTAGGAGTACAAGGTCCTACAGACATGACCTAGTTCATAATCCCCATCATAAGAAGCCTCATGGTCAATCTGAACTCTGTCACTGTCAAAATTGTTCTAATTGGAATCATACCCTGATTGCACTCACTGATCAACACTGTAGCTTCCTGTAACTAAAGGCTAACAGGACAAGACGATAGCAGATTCCACAGTCTTCTCCTGTGACCATGTGAATGCGAGAGGTTCTGCACCTTTCTGGTTGAAAAAGGATGTTCATTCTCAACCATCAGTTTAAACTTTCAGGGTGCAGCTTAAGTGCTCACTCTTCCTGTGAAAGAAATTCTCACCTTATTGTCCTTTCCCACAAACTTGAAGACGGGGACATAGAAATGTTTCACTAGATGATCCATGGATGTCTCCTGTTTGACTGTATCATCATTGATGCAGCTGTGAAAGCAGGAACAAAGCATTTATTTAAACTCCATTACATTTTCAAAAGAAACCATCTGGTTGGTTTGAGTTGCTATATTCAGGTTAAAGGCTCATAAAGTCTCATTCACTTTATTCATAGTTTACTGACTAGTGTATTTGATATTAGCTGGGTGTGAAGAATCTGCCCTTGGGGAATGTGGAGTTGGGTTAATTCAGAGAGTTTCTGGGTGAGTTGGTCACTCGACATCCCAAGAGGTGATAGAATTGCTTGTAGAGTTTGTGTTGGAGAATGTGATTGTGGGAGCTACACTTTATCCATAAACAGAAGAGCATTCCTTTGATTGCCCAGAGCTTGCATTAATATGTCACAGTCATGCAGCGAATCAGAATAAATAGGTGCACATTTTGTCCAATTTAGATTTGTCAAGTTACACTGCGGAAAGGAATCCCTTGGTTTTGACTAAAGGGAATGCACCATTTCCCCACAGATCTGATAAAATGTATGTATGAGCCACCTAAAGATCCCATTTAAAATCTACCCCGTAATGGGCCCATCTAATCTCCAAATCAGGAGTTCATTTCCTCCTTTCATCTTATCTCCAATGTTCTCAGGTTTGACTTCCACCCTACTCAAACTCTTAAGTGAAGCTTCCCCTCTCTTGCTCAGTCCATGCTTCCTAACCTTCACCTATTCCCTAATCCTGATAACTGCAAGATGAAAATGTCTGATTGTCAAAGTGTGCCATTTGTTTCTGGACTTTTGTATAATATCCGTATGAAATCAATCCTCTTGAAAACGACTCTGGATCCATCTGCAACTTACCCATCCTTGATGAGGTAGTGCTTCATGATATCATCAGCGTTGACCGAGGGAGTAGCAAAGCAATTCTCTACGAGAGTTTCAAGCCCATCCACATGCATGACAGGCTCGATCCCAAAGTACAGCGAGTCTCGGAGTTTCAGAACTGGAGGCGTCTCCTTGTAAATCTCATCGAAAGCTTTTGATTTGAAGATCTCCAGAGCAAAAGGGAAGAGCCCATGGTTTCTGCCCATGATCTCTAGTAGGGAATTTGCAGGGTTTGGCACATAACCCTCAGACACAGTGTACTGGCAAGGGAACTCGCAGGTGATGGGGATCACCAGCTTACTGGTTCGGATGATAAAGTCCCCATTACTGCCGGGAGTCTGCTTAGGAATACCAGTCAGTGTGTTCCTTGCAATTATCTTGTCACCCACAACCTGGAGGAAAAGGTTCAAAACTGTAACATTAGCTGAATACTTCACAAACATGGAAGAAATGCGGAATTTCGAAACAATAACAGAAATTGTTGGAGGGTCACTGGACTCAAAATGTTAATTCTGCTTTTGTCTCCACGGATGTTGTCAGATTGCAATTTCTGCTTTTGTCAGCCAAATATTTTCCTACCTTACAACCATTCTAGTGCAAACAATTTCCCTCAAGAAGATTGCATCATCGATGGCATTGCTCATGGATTGGAATCCTGACAATGAAATTAATGGATTGCTATGGCATTGCTATGGGTAGTCAATGATCTGGAGCCTAGATTGTGCTGCTTATTATGGGATTTGTGGCTCCCCCAAGGTATTGCTCATAGCTATTGGGGTCCAGAGCACAGATCGTGTTGGAGCTTGGAATTAGTGTAACTTCCCTGGCACTGCATATTGGTAGTTTGGGATATGGAGTACAGATTGTAATGTTTAATGATAGAATTAATGGTTCTCCTCTAGCATTGCCCATGGGGAACCTGGGATCTCAAACACAGGTTGCGCTCTTTAGCTCCGGAATTAGTGGATATCCTGTGGCATTGCTTATCTGAAGTCTGGGATAGGAAGCACAGATTATGTTGTTTATTTATGGATTCCAATTCAAATATTGAGCTGAATGAACAGGGAAGTTTATAACTCCAGCAGACAAGGGCTCTTGCAGTGTAATTATAGTGTCCCTACCTTTGAGCCAGGAGCACAGGTTCAGGTTCCACCTGCTCCAGACATGTGCAATAACATATCTGCACAGATTGGTGAGAAATATTTATAACCCCAGGAAAGGGTCAACCTCAACATAGATGCAGAAAGCCATGGAATCATACAGCATGAAAACAGGTCCTTCAGCCCAATTCGTCCATGCTGATCAGATTTCCTAAACTGAACTAGTCCCATTTGCCTGTGCTTGGCTCACATCCCTCTAAATGTTTCCTATCCATGTATCTGTCCAAATGTCTTTTAAATGTTGTAATTGTACCCAGCTTGTTCCATATACGCACCACCCTCTGTGTGAAAACGTTGCCCCTCAGGTCCCTTTTAAATCTTTCCCCTCTCACCTTAAACCTATGCCCCTCTAGTTTTGACCTCCCCTACACTGGGGAAAAGATCTTGGCTATTCACCCTATCCATGCCCCTCATGATTTTATAAACCTCTGTAAGGTCACCCCGCAGCTTCCTATGCTCTAGAGAAAAAAATGTCCCAGCTTACACAGCCCCTCTTTATAACTCAAACCTTCCAGGATCAGTAACATCCTTGTAGATCTTTTCTGCACCCTTTCCAGTTTAATAACAACCTTCCTACAGCAGGGTGACCAGAATTGTACACAGTGTTCCAAATGTGACCTTACTAATGTCTCACACAGCTGTAACATGACATTCCAACTCCTGTACTCAATGATCTAACCAATGAAGGCAAACGTGCCAGACACCTTCTTCACCACCCTGTCTACCTGTGAAGGAACTACGTACCTACATCCCCAGGTCTCTCTGTTCAACAACACTCCAGAACATTCTATTGAAAAGGATTTAGTTTGTGTTGTTACCTCAATGGCTGTGCCACAGCTCTTCAGATTAAAGTTGATGTTAGCATGAGTCCCATTGGAAAGTGCTTTACATGATGCATTCAGGAGGTAGAGGTCCAAACCCCCGACTAAGTCCTTGGGTACAGCCACTTCAATCAAATCAGACTTGCACTGCACTGGCACTGGCAACGGCAACAGAAAGAGATAACAAGAGAGAAACAAAGCGTAGAATTATGGGGTTATCTTAAAGGATATGAAGAAATGTCTGTATCAACGGAGCTGAGGTGGAGATGGTTGAGAGCATCCAGTTCTTAAGAGTTAGTAATACCAACATTCTGTCCAGGTCCATCCACGTTGACAGTATGGTCAAGAAAGCACACCAATGTCTCTACATCCTCAGGAGGCTAAGGAAATACTGCATGTCCACAATGACTCATTGCCAACTTTGCTAGATGCACCATAGAAAGCATCCTATCTAGATGCATCACAGCTTTGTACAGCAACTGCTCTGCCCAAGACCTCAAGAAGTTACAAAGAGTAGTGAACACAGCTCAGTCCATTAAGAAACCCAGCCTTCCATCCATTTGCTCATCTCCACTTCCTGCTGCCTTGGGAAAGCAGCCAATATCATCAAAGACCCCTCTTCCACGCTCTTCCATTGGGCAGAAGATATAAAAGGTTGGAAACACAAACTTTTGATTCAGATTCAAGAACAGCTTGTTTCCCGCTGTTATCAGCTTAATGAACAGACCTCTCATGCATTAGAATTGATCTTTCTCTGCACCTTGTCAGTAGCTGTAACACAATATTCTGCATTCTATTCTATTACTCAGATATAGCTATGTAAGGTATGATTTGCCTGGATAGCATACAATATACTATTTCTCATTGTATCTTGGCGCATGCGACAGTAATAAAATCAAATCAAAGGACTGAGACAAAGCGAATTATCATGGCTTTTCCCTGCAATGCTCAATAAATTCCCATATTGTATGTAACCTCACTAATGGCTTGTTATACATGCCCTCTGATGTAAGGGAAGTGTCTGGATTTACCTTGACAGGTGTGATTGTCCTCTGACAGCATTAATCCACGTGGGCACTCGCACTGGTAGCTTCCGTCCACCTGCACACAGTTGTGGCTGCAGCCTCCATTACTGCTGTGACAGCCTTCAATATCTGTAAGATCAAACACAACACACCGGTGAGTCGAGGAGAACAGCTTCACAGGGTGGAAGCAACCTGCCTCTGTTTCTCACGCTTGGTCTCCCTCACACGTGGAGCTACAGGTACCACAGCATCCACATCTTGCCAGAAGCTCATCCTGAAAGAAATGGCAACATCCTGTCTGTCTTTCTGTCTCAGTAAAAAGCAGACTGACCACAGCATACTGATATCCATCTAAACTGCGCTGCATATTAAAGGATTTGTGTATCTTCCATGATAATACTCAGAAGTTGTGGCATCTGAAGCACAATTGCGCTGTAGCATGGAATTGGTGGAACCCCTGGCATTGAACATTGGTAGCAATGGTTTACAAGAATGTTTCCCCAAATGAGAGTGTTTGATGATGAGGCAAGTTATGGGTGTTCTCTTTAGCCAGGATTGTGAGGAGGCCTAGACAGAATACATTGGGGAAAACTATTCCCATTGGCAGAAAGACTGAGAAATAGATCTTCAATATATTTGCTTATGGGATGTGGCCACCCCTAACAAGGCCAATATTTATTGCCCAGCCCTAATTGTGGTTGAGGGCAGTTAAAAGCTAAACGCAGTGCTATGGGTCTGGAGTCACATGTAGGCCCAATCTAGGTAAGGAAGGCAGATTTTTTTTCCGTAAAAGGTTCTCCATGGAGCAAATGGACTTAAAGTGATTGACAAATAAATCAGAGGTCAGATGATAATTTGTATTTTTAACAAGGGATTGCTTAGGATCAGGCGCATGCTATCTGAGGAGACAATGGAGGCAGGTTCAATTATGGCTTTCATTGGGCCATTATCTGAAGAGTAAATGTTTGCAAGGCTATAGGGTTGGGGGGTGGAGAAAGGCTGGACTAACTGAGCTCACAGAGAGCTAGCATAGATATGACAGGCTGAATGATCTACACGTGTGCTGTAAATATTTTGTGTAACAGTCAATGTTGCATTTCATATCTGCAACAATCCATGAAGGAGTCAGCCACTGACTGGAAGCTCATGCAATCTTGCAGTGGGTCACTGAGACATTAATAAATGGGAAAGGTTCTGGCAGGACATCAAACAGCAAAGCGGCACAAATCAGAGTCCAATTCTATGCACATGGCGTAAGTACCATGGATGATACCAAGAGCAGTCCTACCTCTGAGAGCCGCAGAACCCATTGTTGCTCCAGGCTGACATATTTCTACAGAGGGAAAAAAGTGAGGACTGCAGATGCTGGAGATCAGGGTCAAAAAGTGTGGCACTGGAAAAGCACAGCCAGTCAGGCATCATCCGAGGAGCAGGAGTGTCGACGTTTCTGGCCTAATCTTACTGCAAAGCCTCTTCCAAGGATGCCCACTTTGAAGAGGTTCTCCTCCTTCCTCCACAAGGGTCTCAGTGAGTCTGTCTCTCTCACTGCATTCCCCAGGTCATCTCCTCTGCCCTGAAGTTCTTCAGGCAATTCCTGATGAAGGGCTTATGCTCGAAACGTTGACTCTCCTGCTCCTTGGGTGCTGCCTGACTGGCTGTGCTTTTCCAGCGTCACACTTCTTGACTCATATTTCTACAGAGACCCAGTTTCCACATGGACAGGTTAAACCTAGCTTCCCACCGCCAGAGGTGTTCTCCCAGCTAGAAGTTCTCACTCACCTTCGCAGGTGGCAGCATTGGTGCCCAGAGACCTTCCAATCCCACACTCACAACGGAAGGAGCCCTGCAGATTGATGCAGGTCTCACTGCAGCCACCATTATTGACCTCACATTCATTGACGTCTGTGAAGGTGAGAAGCCAGAGGGGAAATAACAGTTACACACTACAGACACACAACTTCATAATGTTTCGATCAATCATTGAACATCCAACCAAATTTGTTGTATAAGGACTGAGAGGTTTAATACTTGGTTGAGTGTGCAGAGTGAGAATTGCCCCTCCAGAGTAAAGCAATGTAGGCACGAGGACCAGGAGTAGACCCTTCAGCCCTTCAAGCCTGCTCTGCTGTTCAATATAATCAAAGCTGATCCTCTATTTCATAGAACCCCTACAGTGTGGAAGCAAGCTATTTAGCCCATCAAGTCCACACCAACCCTCTCAAGCGCATCCCATCCGGAGACACCCCCACACTATCCCTGTAATCCTCTGAACACTTAGGGCACGGCTGACTCACCTGACCTGCACATCTTTGGACTGTGGGAGGAAATCAGAGTACCCAGAGGAAACCCACGCAGACACTGGGAGAATGTACAAACTCCACACAGACAGTCGCCCGAGGCTGGAATCAAACTCGGGTCCCTGGCACTGTGAGGTAGCGGTGCTAACCACTGAGCCACTGTGCCACTCCTTATCTCAATGCCAAATTCTCCCCACACCCTTAAAGTCTATAAAGTCTAGCAATTTATCTATCTCTTTTTTTAAAATGTTCAGTTACTTGGCCTCCACATCCTGTTGTGGGAGAGATTTGCACACCTTCGCTACCCTTTCAGTGAAGAAAGTTTTCCTCATCTCAGTCAAAACCCTTTGCAGTATAATTTGCACTAAATATCTTTGTGTGTGGGTACCATCAAGGTCAAAGTGGTCTGGGATGGATGAGGAGAGACATGTTTCTAGTCGAACAAGAAGAGCCTTGTTGCATTGATGTGAAACTAAAGTCATAGAGTCATTGAGATGTACAGCATGGAAACAGACACCTCGGTCCAATTCGTCCATGCCGAACAGATGTCCTACCATAACCTAGTCCCATTTGCCAGCACTTGGCCCATATCCCTCTAAGCCCTTCTTATTCATATACCCATCCAGATGCCTTTTAAATGTTGCAATTGTACCAGCCTCCACTACTTCCTCTGGCAGCTCATTCCATACATGCACTGTGAGAAAAAGTTGCCCCTTAGGTTCCTTTTAAATATTTCCATTCTCACCTTAAACTTGTGCTCTCTAGTTCTGGACTCCCCCACATGGGAAAAGACCTTGTTCATTTACTCAATCCATGTCCTTCATGATTTTATAAACATGTGTAAGGTCACCCCTGAGCCCCTGACACTCCAGGGAAAACAGCCCCAGCCTATTCAGCCTCTCCCTATAGCTCAAACTCTCCAACCCTGGCAACATTGTTGTAAATCCTTTCTGAACCCTTCCAAGTTTCACAACATTCTTCCTATAGGAGGAAGACCAGAATTGCATGCAATATTCCAAAGTGACCTAACCAATGTCCTGTACAGCCGCAACTTGACCTCCCAACTCCTATACTCAATGCTCTGGCTCAGCTCTGACTAATAATGGCTAGCATACCAAACACCTTCTTCCCTATTCGATTTACCTGTGGCTCCACTTGCAAGGAACTATGAGCCTGCACTCCAAATGTGTATTAACTGGAACTATTTACAGTTGGTAGGAGTATCACGCGCGTTACTACGGAGATAGTCAGGAGCACTTGAACCTCAGGTCTGTCTTCTAAAAAATGCTGAAACGATACAGGATGGTCCATTTTGGACTGAGATGAGGAAAACTTTCTTCACTGAAAGGGTAGCGAAGCTGTGTAACTCTCTCCCACAACAGGATGTGGAGGCCAAGTAACTGAACATATTTTTTTAAAAAAAGAGATAGATAAATTGCTAGACTTTATAGACGTTAAGGGTGTGGGGATAATTTGGCATTGAGGTAAGGAGTGGCACGGTAAGCACCACTGACCTTCACACTACCCCACGGCCAATCTGATTATTCTGTGCATGCCATTTTCCTGCCTGTCACCGTTAACCCTTGACCCGTTCCAATCAGATGTCTACCCAGTCCTGCCTTGAATATAGCCAATGAACCAGCCTCCACTCCCCAATGGGGCAGAGAATTTAAATCACTAAAGACTGCTCTGGGAGAAGAAATTCCTCCTCATCTCTGTCTTAAATGGATGATCCCTTTTTTTGAAACTGTGCCACCTAGTTCTGTGTTCCCCAAAAGAAGAAACATTCTCACAGTTTCTGGAAGGTTGCTGAGCTCTAAGCTGCACCCTTTGAAGAGTTGGAGATGAAGTCAAAGATGTTCGCACATTGCAGTTGATTGACTTCGATTAGAATATCGAGTATCTGAACTGCCCATCTCAAATTTCCCTAGATACTCATAGAGTCAAAGAGAGGTACAGCATAGAATCTGACCCTTCGGTCCAACCCGTCTGTGCTGACCAGATATCCCAACCCAGTCTAGTCCCATTTGCCAGCACTTGGCCTATATCCCTCTAAACCTTCCTCGTCATATACCAATCCAGATGCCTTTTCAATGTTGTAACTGTACCAGCCTCCATCACTGCCTCCAGGTGCAATCAGTTCACTCTGTCTGTTTGTCTGTACAGTATTCGATTCTTTATAATAATTAAATAAAATCAACTTCACATACTCAAAAGAATAATGCCAAAACTGAATAAAGCCTGCCCATATTAATTAATGACACATGCTTATGGCTCATGACTTAGCTGTAAGTCATGAGGTTCTGAGTTAAACTCCCGCCCCAGAGGCTATTGGAACAAACATCAAAGCTGATGGGCCCCAGTGGCTTACTGAGGGAGTGCTGCACTGTGAGAAGTGGAACTTTTTAGATGAGACACTAACCTGAGGTGCCATCTGTCCTTTTGGATAGTTGTTCAAAAAGGTACAGGAGGACTTGCGTAGCGTCCCTGGGCAGTAGTTATCCCTTAACCAGCATGGCTGATGGCAGATTATTGGGCCACTGTGGCATTGCAGTTTGTGGGAGCTTCCTGTGCACACTTTGGCTGCCATGTTTCCTACAACTATGACTACCCTTCAAAAGTATTTCATTGCAGAGTGCTTTGGGATGCCCTGTGGTTGTGACAGGCACTATACAAAAGTAGGTTCATTTCTCACCATACATATTAATGTACAGATGTTACCATGTTTAATGCTCTTAAACAAAATTTAAGCCGTTCCTCGGCATTGATAAATCCACATATACACTTAGCTTATAAATTCCTATTGTCTGGAATTACAATTTCCAAAGTTGGTTTGGTGGTGCTCAGGCAGTCCATTTGGTGCATCTAGCTCATCCTTCCAAAGAAATGAATTAAAATTATTTTAAATGACCGTGATATCTGCACATTTGATGCATATTATGAAAGCAAGATGTTATTCCCAAGTTCCTAATGCCCCTCAGGACGGTGCAGTTGCTGAAGCATTTTTGCAATGTAAGAAATTGAGCAGTCTGTGCACAGTAGGATCCCACAAACAGCATTGCGCTATTGGCCAGTGCAGGTTCTATTTAAGGGGGAGCCAGAGTAGCATGAGAAGAGAGATGCACTTGTAGATGAAGCTCAATGGGAGCTAGTTTGGAAGGAGCATCCTGCATAGGAAGTCGGGCTGAACGGCCTGGTTCAGTGCTGTGAGTTTCACGTGGTGTTGTAAACTCAACATTGTCACATCTAGAAATTCCCACCTTCCCTCTCTCTCCCTGAATAGCAGCTCCCAGGCTGATGGTTTCAAACACACCACAACAAAAGAATTATTAACCCACCCTTCAATAAATTCAACCTGGATGGAAGAACATTTAACTCTCGCTGTTTTTCAGCTTACACCAACGGATCCACACTCTGCTATTTGCCTCCCGTGAGAACAGTCCTTTGGAACTCCTTACCCAGGCATGTCTGGGCATCTGGGCCCAGGACGGTACCAGCAGGACATTGGCATTCACCTTCACCAACACAGTGCCCCTCACAATCCGCGATATCACAAATGTCATAGAAATCTGTGAATGACAAAATTCCTGGTCAGTGGGAGGTGGCAACCTCACAGCACGAGAGAGTTCCAGTATGACCAACAGACCATCCTATTGTGAACAGAGGCACAGGGACATCAAATGGAAATCTAAAGAATAACAGCAGAAGTGACGGTTTATGAAGTGATGTTGGAATTGGGGCTGTGCACATGCCTTTTGTTTTCATAGAATCCCTACAGTGTGGAAGCAGGCCATTCGGCCCATCGAGTCACACTGACCTTCTGAAGAGCATCCCACTTAATCCCTATAACCTTGCGTTTCCCATGGCTGATCCACCCAGCCTGCACATCCTGGGACACTATGGGTAATTTAGCATGGCCTATCCACCCTAACCTGCACATCGTTGGACTGTGGGAGGATACCAAGGCACTCAGAGGTAACCCATACAGCCACGGGAAGAATGTGCAAACTCCACACAGACTCCACACAAACTCCACACCTGAAGGTGGAATCAAACCTGGGTCCCTGGCGCTGTGAGGCAGCAGTGCCAACCACTCGGCCACCATGCTACCCAATGGCTTACAATCTGATGTCCCCACTTTGCAATGCCAGCAGTGATCAATCAGCTGAGCGGCTGTGGGTCTGGGCTGGGCTCAGTGAAATTCCCAGCAAAATGCTGCTCTTCTATCAGTTAAATTGAGTGAGGGTGGGAACATGGCCTGGTGAGTGCACAAACTAAAAATTTATGGCATCAAATCAAACAGTCAAGGGACACAGCAAGTGGCATGTCCACCGAGTGCTTAGAACATAGAACAGTACAGCACAGGAACAGGCCCTTCGGCCCACAATATTGTGCTGAACATTATGCCAAATGAAACTGATCCCTTTTGCTTGCCCTTGATCTATAACCCTCCATTCCTTGCATATTCATGTGCTTATCTAAATGCATCTTGCTACATGCAAGTGATTCCCTTTATTACCAGATGATCGTTTCCACTAGTTGGTGAGCTGGAAACCAGAGGATCCAACTTTAAGATAATTCCCAAAAGGATTGGGGGAAATGAGGAGAGTTGACTTGGCATAGCCAGTTTGGATCTTTAAAACTCTTTTGCAGGATTTTATCAAGGCTCCAATTTCTTGTCCATCCCTAACTACCCTTGAGTAAGAGACGGTGAGCCACCCTGGTGAAGCACAGCAGCCCCTCTGCGGTAGGTAGCTATTATAATCTGGAATGTACTGCCTGGAACAGATTCAAGGGGCGCTTTCAAAAGAGGATTGGATGCTGACACTTGGTAACACAGAAACTGAACATTGGTGAAAAAATAGACATGCTGAATAAGAGTTATGGTCGATAAATATCAGGACAGATGCAAGAGACACTCTAACACCACCACCTGCAAGTTCCCCTCCAAGCCACTCACCATCCTGACTTGGTCGTTGGATCAAAATCCTGGAATTTCCTACCTAATGGCAATGTGGGTCAACCCACAGCAAGTGGACTGCAGCGATTCAAGAAGACAGCCTACCACCACCTTCTCAAGGGCGAATCGGGATGGGCTATCAATGCTGGCCCAGCCAGCGACACCCAAGTCCCACAAATGCATTTTTAATGATGCCAAATTTCAAAGGGAGCAGCATTTTGTAAGGAAAGGGAGTTAATTAGTTGGCAAGACCAAGCAGACCCAACTTGCCAACCAATCAGCACCTTTTCCTCATGCAGTATGAATTAGCGTCAAAGAGTCATGTAGCAGGGAAACAGAACCTTCGGTCCAACTCATCCGTGCCGACCAGACATCCAAATCTGATCTAGATCCAATTACCATCATTTAGTACATATCCCTCTAAACCCTTCCTACTCATGTCCCCGCCCAGTGCCTTTTAAATGTTGCAATTGTTGAAAAATGCGGTGCTGGAAAAACACAGCAGGCCAGGCAGCATCCGAGGAGCAGGAGAATCGACGTTTCGGGCATAAGCCCTTCTTCAGGAAACATGATCTTGCATCGGTCCTGATGAGTGCATGACAAAAAAGCTTCATCAGCATGTTTTTTTTCTCCGAATTTGTACATGTATTTGAAAAAGAAATATTTGCAGAGCTCCAGAGAAAGAGCAGGGGAATAAGATTAATTGGATAATTCTTGCACTGGATCTGGCACAGGCTCAGTGGAACAAATGGCCTCCTTCTGTGCCCTGCAATTATATAGTTTTCTAATCTGACCTGATGTTGAGACTGTCAGGTGATGTGCTACTCTCAATACAGAATACCTACTAATAAAATGTGACGGGAGTGTGTTACATGAAGCAAGTGTGACTCTTGCAGCTGGTGTTCACTCTAGGCAAGATTTCCAGTAAATTCTAATCAATAAACAGCAGACCTCCTGGTGTTACTGCTAGAGCACAACTTTGGGCTATTGTCAACAAAACCTGACAGGGTAAGCACAGGAAATAAGTGTGACACTTCCGGGAAATAGATACAATGAACATTTGAAAAAACAATGATACGGTACATTTCCTTTGGGTTGTGTCAGAATGATGAATGAATTCACTGGAAGGGAAGATAAATATATCTGAAGCATAAATCTAATTAAAATAGGACGTGAAGTAGGATGAGGGGTCTTGTGTGGAGCATGTGACCTTTTCTTAAACTCTTTCAAGAGACATGGGTTGCTTGGATTTGTTGTCGATCCCTAACTGCTTGGAGGGTAGTTAAGAGTTAACCACATTGCTGTGGATACACATAGGCCAGACTGTGGAAGGGTGACAGACTAATGGAAATCAGTCAACCAGATGGGCTTTTACAGTTGCTATTATGCCAGCTCTTTATTCCAGATTATTCACCATTTGACGGTATTTCATGCCCCCAAACCATTATCCTGCTGGTTGGGGATTATTGATCCAGTGCATTATCACCTCACAACTACCAGCCTCTGTATCCATGCCATAAATTCTGTGCAGTATTAATTGTACAAAAGGAGAGATATCCGGGAGGAAAGTGATAACGATAGCAGAATTAAATTCAAGAAACACTTTTGCAGTTCAAAGGTTAAGTTGCAGTGAGGCTTGTAATGGAAGATTCATAAATAGATTAAAAAATTCACATTGCTTTTCACCAAGGAAAAGGACATGGATGATGGTAAGATTAAGGAGGGGTATATTGATAATCTAGGTACATGTTGATATTAAGAAGGAGGAGGTTATGGACGTCTTGAAAAACATTAAGGCAGCTAAATTCTCAGGTCCTGATGGGATCTATCCCAGGATACTGAACAAGGCAACAGGGGAGATTGCTGGGACCTTGACAGAGATCTTTGCGTCCTCTTTCACCACAGGTGAGGTTCCAGAGGACTAGAGAATAGCCAATCGGATAATTCAGGAAATTATAGAACAGTGACCCTTACATCATTGGTTGGAAAATCACTGGAGATTATTCTTAGGGATAGGATTCACTCGCATCTGGAAAATGTTGACTAACCTTTACTAGAGTTAGTCAGCATGGCTTTGCGCGTGAGAGGTCTTGTCTCACAAACGTAATTGGGTTTTTTGAGGAGGTGATGAAGATGATAGATGAGGGCAGGACAGTGGATGTGTCTATATAGACCTTACCAAAATATTTGACAAAGTCCCTCATGGTAGGTTGATCCAGAAGATTAAGTCACATGAGATCCATGGTGAATTGTTAAGTTGGATACAAAATTGGCTTGGTCATAAAAGACAGGAGGTAGTTCAGGAGGTGTGTTTTTCTGCCTGGGGTCAGTGACCAGTGGTGTTCCTCAAGGATCAGTACTGGGACCTTTGTTTGCAATAAATACGAATAATTTAGATAAAAATGTAGCTGATGTGCTTAGTAGGTTTTCAGATGACATGAAAATTGGTGGAGTTGAAGGTAGTGAGGAAGATTGTTAGTGGATACAGCAGGATATCATTCAGATGGAAAGTTGGGCTGAGTAATGACACATGGAGTTTAATCTGAACAAAAGTGAGTTGATGCATTTTAGGAGGTCAAATGCAAGAGCAAAGTAAGCAGAAAAAGCATGTTTGCTCAGAGCATTGATATACAGAGGAATCTTGAGGTGCAAGTCCATAGCTCCCTGAAAGCAGCAACACAAGTGGAGAAGGTGGTAAAGAAGGTGTACGGCATGTTCGCCTTCATTGATCTTGGCACTGAGTATGAGAGTTGGCAAGTCATGTTGTAGCTGTATAAAACATTAGTTAGGCCACATTTGGAGTATTATGTGCAGTTCTGGTCACCACATTATAGGAAGGATGTGGGGGCAGTGGAGAGGGTTCAGAAGAGGTTTACCAGGATGTGGCCTGGATTGGAGTGTATTAGCTATAAGGAGAGGTTGGATGAACTTGGATTGTCTTCTTAGTGAGGGAGGCTGAGGGGCGACCTGATAGAAGTGTATAAAATTATGAGAAACATGTATAGAGTGGGTAGTTAGAGTCTTGTTCCCAGGGTGGAAATGTCAAATACTAAAGGGCATAGGTTTAAGGTGAGAGGGAGAAAGTTTAAGGGAGATGTGTGAGGTACGTTTTTTACTCAGAAGATGGTAGGCGCCTGGAACACGCTGCCAGGGAAGGTGATAGAAGCAGATACAGTTGCAATGTTTAAATTGCATTTAGACAGCCATTGAACAGGCAGGGAATAGAGGGATATGGACCGTATGGAGGTGGGATTAGTTTAGAATGGCATCATGGTCAGCATAGATATGGTGGGCCGAAGGACCTATTCCTATACTGTTTTGTGTTCTAACATTTGGAACAGGGAAGATAAATGCATGGAACAGAGAGGGAGCTGAGAATAAAGGACTGAGTGGGCTACAAATGAAAAAAAAAGCACAAGGGATGTTATGAAATTATGTTATGAACAGCATGGGAACATCCTAGAAAAGATAGCTACTAAACATCCAGACCAAATGTCCTGGAGAGGTGAGGCACAGGTGAATTCTATTTCTTACTTTAAGTTTGGCCAGTGATTTAATGGACATTCAGTAATATTGTCCCAACTCTGGACCAGGAGAACCCAGGATGAAATCCCATCACACCTAGAGGTGTGTAATAATATCTCTGAAAAGATTAATTAGGAATATACAGGAATTATTGATCTATTGAAGGAGGGACTGGCGCATTGACAGAGACCAGCATTAAAGCTGAGATATAACTCACACTGACCGAATGAACAAATTTCCAATAAAAGACAGCGGTGTTTTGGTAATGTCATTGGTCCAGTAATCCCAAGACCCAGACCAATGGTCTTGGCACCAGGGTTCAAATCCTCAAGATAGTAATCAGAGAAATTGAAATTTAATTTATCAATCTGGAATATAAACCTAGTTTCAATTATGTTAACCATGAAACTTCCATCAATTGCTGTAAAAAAGCTATCTGTTCACTAATGTCCTTTATGGAAGGAAATCTACTATCCTTACCCTGTCTGGGCTACATGTGACTCCAGACCCATGGTGATGTGATTGACTGTTAACCTCCAGCTGCAGGGACCCTCACAAGTCTCTCAGTTCAAGGACATTTCGGGTCAAGCAATGAATGCGGGCTCTCCACCAATGTCACAAAAGAGTAAAAAAATTAAAATGGATTTGGAATGCATCTGTCATTGTTCAAATTTGATATTAATTGGCACTAAAGCTGCCGATTAACTGAGGAAAGTGCCCCAGGGTGGGGATTGTTGCAGTCGGAGCTGTTTGATGTACCTGCTGGTGGCAAAATTCAGGCAGGGGTTTGATTGGCAGGATTGGCATTACCTTGGCAAGCAGAAGAGAAAGTAAAAGACCCAGAAGCATTGAGTACTTACGTCCGCAGTAGACATGGAAACAGACGCTAGGCTTGGGCAGCCGATAGACGTAGTAACCCTTCGGGCAAGCCTTCACATCCACCATGGTGCTCCACAGGCAGCAGTTGTCATTGAAACTGGCACATGCCTGTATCGAGACGATGCCGTCGGATGGCATGGGGTGACTGCCGTTCAGCCAGATGGGCGCGTGAGTGCCACACAGGTTCTCCTGGATGCAGAAGGTAGGCATGGCATCGCCCGCCATCCCAATGAAGCGGTACCACTCTCCATCCATGTTATTGTCGCACATGGGCGTCCCATGCGAGGTGTTAATGTGGTGCTCTGTGTTGCGCCAAGGCTCATTCAAGCTGATGTAGGCAGAGCAAGGATCCACCACTGCCAATGGGAAAGACTAACATCATTCCACAGCACTCCACTGACACATAATTTCATTGCCATTGTAGAGTCTACCCCTTTCCAACTGCACTTCAGAATTTGACTTACCGAAATGGGCTTTTGTATGCGTGCCTTGTCTTAAGAATCATAGAATCCCTACAGTGTCGGAACAGGCCATTTGGTCCAACAAGTCCACACGGACCCTTCGAAGAGTAACCCACCCTGACTCATTCCCCTATCCTATTACTCTAGATTTCCCTTGACTAATGCACCTAGCCCATACATCCCTAAACACAATGGGGCAATTTAGCATGGCCAATTCACCTAACCTGCACATCTTTGGACCGTGGGAAGAAACTGGAGCACCCTTCATCTTTTGGGACTCCATATGCTGTGTGTACACAAGATGGCAACTCTGCCTGATGGTTGCAATGAGGGTCCAAGCCACTCATATAGAAATCGTTTGATTCACTATAAAGTTTGCTTCATATCTTATCATGTGCTTTGCTGCTTTAACTAAATTAACCCACAGAGTTAATCAATTCCCGACAAGCAATTGATTTTTAGACCATTACCATTCACACGGCAATGTGTCATCCATTTGTATTGAGAATTCTAAATAGTCAGTTACTCACCAGCCGAACGTCAGTAAAATCTTCAGCCCACAACCGTAGGAGACAAGAGATGGAGAAAAGAACAGGGGAGGATTAGAAATCTAAAAGCAAAAAGCAGGGCAAAGGAAGGTTTGAGTCCAGCAGTTTGAGAGAGTGAAGCGGGAGGTGGAGAGAGAGAGAGATGAGTGAAACCCTGGAATACTGATCAAGAAGAGAACGATACTGAGTGCCCAGGGAGAGTGCAAAGGATTAGACAGGACCAGGAGGCTCCAGTACCATCACAAACAATACCACTGGTGGAACAGCTCCCTTAAGCAAAGGAGATGGTTTTGCGGAACATGTGAACACTGTTTGAATCATGCAAATAGAATTGTCTTTGATTTATTCCTGAACACATCTACACCAAGAACTAACAGGACTCACTCTGCTGTATGTGTGCCACCAGATTAGATTCAGATGGAAGGTACAAAACTGAAATTTATGAAAGAAAAACATGCATTTTATGCAGCACTTTTCATTGCTTCTAATTGCTCCCGTGTGTCTCAGAGACAAAGTAATACCTTGAACACAAATTGAAAGTGCTGGAGAAACTCAGCAGGTCTAGCAGCAGAGAGAACAATAAAGTTCATGTTTTGAATTCAGTGACCCTTCAATATTTAATATTTTCAAACATATTAAATGGGAGCAGGCCATTCAGCCCAACAGGTCCACACGAACCCTCCAAAGAGTGTCCCACCCAGACACACCATTTCCCTGGGCCAATCCAACTTACCTGTATATCTCCCGACTGTGGGAGGAAACCAGAGTACTCAAAAGAAACCCACACAGACAGAGGGAGAATGTGCAAACTCTGCACAGTTAGCTGCCCAAGGATCCAATGGAACCCAGGTCCCTGGCGCTGTGAGGCAGCAGCACTGAACACTGAGCCATTGTGTCAATTTGACAAACAATAACAAGATGATCAAGCAGTTAAACTATTTTGCTTTCTATAGGTTGAGGGTAAGTGTTCGTCAAGAGAGAACTTGATCTTCAAGCTATAGATCATTTATGTCTTTTTGTTCAAATTAGTTTCATATACAATGCAAATTAGCAGCACTTTTGCCAGTTTGACATTCCCTGAGATTTACACTGAATTGTCATTACCTACAGCACTGAGCAGGGGCTAAGTAAGCTCAATTGACACCAGAGTGACACCAACAGGACTCTCCTTCTCAACCCCTCCCTGAGCCTAAGGCATGGTAACTCTCAGATTAAACCACCGCCCCAGTCATCCCTCTCTCTCTAATAAGATGGAGGTGTCGTCTGTAAGAAATCTGTAGTGTCGTGACAGAAGCTGGGGGTGCCCTGTACAATGGGTTTCAAAATGCATTTGACGTAGCCAGAGAGAGAGAGAGAGACACACTCTCCTACGTACTCACACACCCTCCCTCACACACAAGCTCTCTCTCATACGCACACACATACACTCCTTGCACTCACACCAATCCATGCACCCTCTCACACATACCCCATCACACTTAGACACACGCACACTTAACCAAGCTTACACACACACACATATATATACACACACACTCTGTCACGTGAACTCACACCCACACGCACACATTCACATGCACACTCAATCTGTCACTCCTACATGTGCACACATATAAGCTTATGGGGTGAATTTGTTTTTGCAGAATTACGTTTTATTTTGCTCAAAAACTCCATGAACCTATGTAAGACTGTGTAAAACCAGACAGAGGGTTTGTCAGTCTGACAGAGCATTGGGACACAGACAGACTTCACACCAATTGTTTAAAAAGCCAAGCTATCTTGGGAATGTAAATTAAAAGAAGTCCTGAGATTTATATATCAAAGAACAGAAACCAGCATATCCCATTATAAAAGATGAAAGTTTTAATCTGAGATTGTTTACTGTATCACATCTCCATGACGTTGGACACCTTTGGCTATAAATCTGTGAGCATGATCTTAGCCTCCACAACCACCTGATGAAAGAGCAGCGCTTCAAAAGCTAGTGCTTCCAAATGCTGTAAACCTGTTGGACTGTAACTTGGTGTTGTGTGATTTTTAATTATCTCTCATGAGAGACCAGTCTCATGGTCCGGTTAGACTAAGGCAACTTCACCATTTTACCTGAAGCTCAACTCAGAGATGAAAGATTGCTGCTGTAAAGCCAAGTTGATATCTAGTATGCAAGATTGACTTGAGCACCTTGAACATTTACTTAAAGTGGGATCATATATGGGTGGCACAGTGGCTCAGTGGTTAGCACTGCTGCCTCACAGTGCCAGAGACCTGGGTTCAATTCCCGCCTCAGGCGAATGACTGTGTGGAGTTTGCACATTCTCCCCGTGTCTGCATGGGTTTCCTCCGGGTGCTCCGGTTTCCTCCCACAGTCCAAAAATGTGCAGGTAAGGTGAATTGACCATGCTAAATTGCCAGTAGTGTTAGGTGCAGGGGTAAATGTAGGGGAATGGGTCTGGTTGGTGTGGACTTGTTGGGCCGAAGGACTTGTTGGGCCGAAGGGCCTGTTTCCACACTGTAAGTAATCTAATCATTTACCATCTCATGCCCAACACCCACTTTCGGCAATTGTTCGCAATTGGAGGCTCAAAAGCAAAATGCTGGGAATCCGGAATAAAAAAACCTCAGGATGCTGGGACTGCCCTATGATGAGAAATTGGCCCTGTCATTCTCTAGATTTGTGAAGAAGGAGAGGTGATCTGATTGAAATCTATAAAACATTTGAAGTGAGTAGGGAACCAAAGGCACAATTTAAAAAGAAAGGCCTAAGACATAGGCCTGAGATAAGTGAGAAATTGCTTACTCGGAGGACCGTGGCCCTTTGAAATTCTCTAAGACAGGCGGCTGTGGATGGAAAGATTGATAGATTTCTGATGACCACTGGTTAAAGTGTAATGAGGAAAGCTTGGGTAAAAGGTGTTAAAGTGTTTCATCAGCCGTAATCATATGAAACAGACAGGCAGGAGGCTGGAAGAACACAGCAGGCCAGGCAGCATCAGGAGGTGCAGAAGTCGATGTTTCAGCTGTGTTCTTCCAGCTTCCTGCCTGTCTACTTTGGATTCCAGCATCTGCAAGTTTCTCTTTTGTCTCTAATCATATGGAATGACGGAGCAGGCTGGAGGGGGTGATTGGCTTACTCCTGTTCCTATGTTAAACAAAAAATGCTGGATAATCTCACAATGTCAGGCAGCATACGTGCAGAGAAACCAGGTTCACATTTCAGATTGAGATCCTTTCATCGGGAGGCTGTTCTGATGAAAGTTCATCGACCTGAAACACTAACACTGTTTCTCTTCATAAATACTGTCTGACCCATTCAGCATTTCCAGCACCTCTTTTGTTTTTATTTAGAAAACGGAGCATCTCATTGTGCCATACTGTTATGCGACAAAGGATTGCCAGACAGCTATTAACAAACTTGAGAGAGCTTAATGTAATGACATTTTTAACTGAACATGTTCACGAGGACAGTAATAAAACAGAGCTTACTGGAAAAGCTCAACAGGTCTGGAAGCATCTGTAGAGAGAAATCAGAGTTAATATTTCAGGTCCGGTGACTCTTTCAGTAATAAAGCAGAATTGATTAAAGGGGGAGTGAAAAATTAAACAAGCCAAATCCCAGAAGTTAGTCAAACTGTAAACAAAGATGAAGGAAATTGAAAGTTCCCAGAAAGGATGGTGAAATAGCCAGATGATTAAATAATGCACACAGGATAAATGACAATATATAACTCTAATGGAGGTCAATCATACATTAGATAAATATCAAAAACAACTCGTTAATTCAGGGAGAACGTCTCAAACTCAAAGGACAGGAAACTTCTGGAAGAGGATAAACGTAATTGGGGCAAGAGCACGGGACTTATATTAAAATAACACCTTTCAGCATGTTCTAAATAGCTTCATAATCAATTGTGCAGAGCAAGACCCCAAAAACCACAATGAAATGCAGTCAGGGGTGTTCCTCTCTCTGACAATGTTGGTTCAGGAGTAAACATTGGTCAGGAGTCTGCTGGCGACTATGACATCAACCCAAGGTGGAATTTCACACCCAACTAGCAGCAGGCTGACAGTGTAACACCCACCCCTCCCACTGCCAAAGTTATTGCAACAAAGGGTCAACTAGATTTCAAAAGCAAGCATCGGGGGGTAGCACTTGAAGGTGAGGGTGATACCAACTGAAACATCAAATCAGTTGTAAGACACTCACTAAAAGTGCAGACTTTGCATTCTCTGCTGTTCAGCTACGGTAAATGGATCTGAAAGAATGGATAGATGATCAGACAAATACAGGTTTCTTGGCCGCATAGTCCTCAAGTGTTAGAGCAATTCAAGGCTGTCTGTACTTTGCAATTGAAAGAATACCTTCTGTACTGGTGTCAAAAACACTACAGCTCAAACAACATCAGTAAGTTTTAAGCTTCTGCTCTAAATCCAAATGCAGTTTGCTCTCAAGTAGCACTCATTACCACTCGGCTCTTCCTGGTCACTCAAAAGGTTGATATCGCTCAGCTTTTGAAACAGGCATCAGTGAGAATATCTCCACTGTGACTTACCAAAGGAAACTGAGGTTCGGACCCCAGCAGAGAGAGCCAAGCTCAGCAGGATCAAGGGTAACATTTTCTTCAGCTCTGGTGTTTGTGACTCTGATCCTCCCTGAAGTTTCAAGAAAAGACTGCTCCTTCTAAAATCTGTCGGAGGGGTTTTATCTCTTGGATAGTTTCTTTATCCGGCCACAGGAAGGAGGGGTTGGATGTGTAGCTTCAGCCTTGGCCTGGGTCGTTTTCAAGGATGATTTGCTGAGAAGCCCCTTCTGATAGGGATGCTATTTTCACCCATCCTCCTATTGTCTTCAATTTTATTTATTTTTTTGCTTGCAAGTTCCCGGCTATCTCATCCCACAGAGAACAAGATAGGAGGCCATGACCATTTCCACGTTCCTGTCCATCGACTCAGTTCTGGCCATTATATTTCCTGTCCTCTCTCTATGACCGGATAATCTCTACAGAAAGCATCATGTGGCAACGATGATATGCCGGGCAGTTGGTTCCCTTTTAGCACAGGTTGGGACTTTTGTAAACAAGGATAAGGTCAACCACGACTAACAGGAATGTTTGTCCTGACAGTTTCTGGAATTCTCTTTTTAAGAGTTGTTTTTGGATATTGGGTTCTGTTGTTTCATTATTACAAAAGACTCAGATACAAGTGCTCATCGGACACGTGTGTGTGACAGTGGGAGGGCTTCAGGGGAAATTGCATGAGAACAGATCAAAACACTGTGTCTGGTAATTGATATTATCATCTAGAAGGACAAGGGCAGCAAATACATTGGAACACCATGTTCCCCGCCAACCTACACACCCATCACCATCCTTTCAGTAAGGTTTGGTCAAAATCCTGGAACTCCTTCCCCTACAACATTGTAGATCTATCTACAGCACATAGACAGCAACCAAATCCTTTTCTGAGATGTCTGAAACGTCAATGCGACTGGTCACAGTTGTAGTTTGTGGTTTTTCTTCCAGATAAAGGGAAGAAGGTTTTCATATCAATCCTTTTCACAACCCCAAGATGCCTCAAAGCACTGTACCACCAATTTATTTCACAACTGAAATGTAGTCATTGCTTGGAAACAAATTACATTCCAACCTGACAGAACAGTTTCGATATCCTTTCTTACATTCGTGATACCAGCACTGAAACAGCCTCAGCTGGAGTGTCATTGACTACAGTGGTCCTCCGTTCTCCTACAAAGGTGAAAGATTTCTCCTACTTTCACTTGTAAATCACTTCCATTTGATCCACTTATTTTATTTTAGTTCATTCATGGGCTATGGGCATCACTGGCTGGGCCAGCATTTATGGTCCATCTCTAATTGCCCTTGGGAAGGTGATGGTGAGCTGCCTTCTTGAATCACTAAATCAGGTGCTGTAGGTAGACTCTCAATGCCGTTAGTGAGGGAAAATCAGGACTTTGACTCAGTGACAGTGAAGGAACAGCGATATATTTCCAAGTCAGGATGATGAGTGGCTTGGAGGGGAACTTGCAGGTGGTGGTGTTCCCATGTATCTGCTGCCCTTGTCCTTCTAGATAGTATTGAGCACTAGAAACATTTCTACATACCTCCTTGCAGCCTTTCCTAATGTTAAACGCTCCTATAAAATCAGCTTTTCCTCTTGTATGTTCTAATTAAAACACTGCTGATATTTTCCATCTTTCATGATGTTTGTATTCCCTCTAACCCAGTAATTTTCCAATAATCATTTGATATGCCCTCCTTAATGCCTCAACACCCTACAATTAGCCTAAAAATGTGCACAATTCTCCAACTGTGGTCGAGATTAGATCCCCTACAGTATGGAAACAGGCCCTTCGGCCCAACAAGTCCACACCGACCCTCTGAAGAGTAACCCATTCAGATCCATTCCCCCACCCTATATTTATCCCTTCCTGAAGAAGGGCTCATGCCCGAAGCGTCGATTCTCCTGCTCCTTGGATGCTGCCTGACCTGCTGCGCTTTTCCAGCAACACATTCTCAGCTCATATCATAGAATCCCTAAAGTGTGGAAGCATACACACTTTGGAATTAATACCTTCTGCAGGAGTGGAATTCTTGGTTGCACTCCCTTTGCTTAAAATATCTTGCTCTAACATCTACTTTTAAAATGTATTATTTTTTTTTGTAGAGTGCGGATGTCACTGGCTGGTCAGCATTTATTGCCCGTCCCTACTAGGACAGCCAATCTAATTTTAAGTTAATACCGGACCCTATTGTCCGTGGCAGTTGGTACAAGCTGATATACATTTAGCTACTCAATCAGCCCACGTGCTGCCAATCTATGATGGCTTAGACCAATTCGAACATGAGAAATAGAGGCACCAGAAAGCCATATCTTCCTCTTGAGCTCCACCATTTAACAAGAGCCTGACTGATGGGTCACAAGAGGCCAAGTGGTATTATTACAGGACTGTTCATCCAGGGACCCAGGGAATGTTCTGGGGACCTAGGGTTCGAATGCCACAATGGCAAAAGGTGGAATTTGAATTCGATAAATATCTGGAATTAAGAATCCATTGTCAACTGTCAGAAAAATCCATGTGACCACTAAAGTTCTTTCGGGAAGGAAACGGTCATCCTTACCTGGTCTGGCCTACCTATGACTCCAGACCCACAGCGACGTGGTTGACTCTCAACTGCCCTCTAGGCAATGAGGGATGGGCAATAAATGCTGCCCAGCCAGTGACATCCTCATCCGGTTAAAGAACAGAAAAGAGGAAAGCAAGGCTGAAGACACTTTCTGATCAACCTCCCTACTTTTAACAAGGCCTTGTGTGCTGTAAGATAGATTGCATGCTTCCTCCTTTTGTGTGTAATATACTTTGATGTTCTTTTGTTAAAAGTACATTGGCAGAATGAATATGTTCAGTGGCTGACCATGACAGTAAATGAAGTTTTGTAAAAAATGTGCAGTCTATCAAGCCAGGCTTCAGCTTGGGATCTGATTTGTTCAGTATTACCATCAGCTGGGATCAGAAAGTGGGGGCTCTTTGCAATACTAAAATTCATATTTAGAGTGCTAGAGTCATAGAGATGTACAGCACGGAAACAGACCCTTGGTCCAACTTGTCCATGCTGACCTGATATCCCAACCCAATCTAGTCCCACCTGCCAGCACCCGGCCCATATCCCTCCAAACCCTTCCTATTCATATACCCATCCAGGTGCCTTTTAAATGTTGCAATTGTACCAGCCTTCACCACTTCCTCTGGTAAGAGGGATCAGAACAATAACATGAGCTTTTATTTTTTTCTTTCTTCTCTTTTCTTTTTGTGACAAACACTGCCCTTCACATCAAAGGGAAATCTCCTGTTCTTTTTTTTTCTCTTTTTAACCCCCACACTACCACCTAAGTGCGGTAGTGCTTATTTTATCCCCAGCACCCATGGTGTGTGTGTGCAGGTGGGAGACACAGTGAAAGACACAAAGTGCACGAATCTTTATTCAAATGACATGAGCTTTTAAAGAATGGCACCTCTGCGTTCATTGGAAGGGGCTGAACAGGATATTAACAGGTCACTCAGTCACTTAAAATAAACAATCAACCAGAGGTCCATTGATGAACAAGAGCTCCAGGATTACAGTTTGTGTTTGTGGCTGTATTCCTACAGTTTGGGTGAATAATTCAAGGTCATGGAGAATGGAAATAAGATATTGGGTTTTAACCCACTGCTGGTCCTTTACTAATCTTTGCAGCTCCACTTAGAACAGTGCCTTCCATTTTTGTCCCCACACAATCTCTATTCCTTTAGAACCTTGACTCTAAGAAAACAAGATTGTGACTGATCTGAAAATCCTCAATCAACTCCACTTTCCTAAAACCCTTGTTCCCCTTACTGCTTAAAAATCTGTCCATTGTAGCTTTGAATATACTTATCAATCCAGCCCTGATACCCTCCAAGGCAAAGAATTCCACAGACTTACTACTTTCCGAGAGAAGACATTCCTCCTCAGCTCTGTCCTGAACTAGAAATCCTTTATTCGGAGATTATACCCACTGGCCAGAGACCCTCCATACAAAGGGGAACAATCTCTCCACATCAACTCTCTCATGTCCGCTCAGAACCTGGTATGTTTCAATAAAGTTAGGTCTCATTCTTCTAAATCCCAATGGGTACAGGCCCAAACCATTCAACCCCTCCTCATAAGAGAACCCCTCCACACCTGGGATTGATCCCTTGAACCTCCTCTGGACTGCCTCCAAGGCCAGTATATCTTTACTTGGACAAGGGACCACAAAGGTGCACAATATTTGTTGTGTGATCTAACAAGTGCCTTTTATAGTTTTATTAAAACCTCCAGAATTGCTATACTATCCTTTTGAAATACAGGCCAGAGATCATCTTTAACAGTCTGAAATATTCCATGGCTTTCCACAGGAACAATTAGTAAACAAAAACTTCATAATACACAAAAGGAAGCATTAAAACAGGCGATTGCCAACTTTAAAACTTTTTTTTTTAAAAAGGCTTTTTTAAAATGGACAGGTGAAACAGCAAGAAATGAAACTAATGTCACTGAGTAGAGAGGGCTATTAAAAATCTACCCAGAACTGGCACTCAATTAGTTATCGAGATAGCTCAGGGAGGTCAGATTATTCTCATTAAAGACAGCCTTAGGGAGGAGATGACCAAGGATTTTAAAAGTAATAGACCATAGTTTACCTAATGGGAATTTGTCTATTGGAGATAGATTGGGTTTATAGAACTGAGAAGCATGATAATAATGTTTGCTGATAAAGAGTTATTGCTGTGATTAGGGAACCATTTCTTTACAGAGTAACTGCAATGACTACTGCAGTAAACTTGAATTTTCCCCCCACAGGCCCTTATAATGGAGCTGGGGATTTTCTCTTTGAGAGAGTAGGGTTCAGGTGTGGCTGACTGAAACATTGAAAGATTACCCGAGGGTTTCAAGAAAGTCTACCCAGAATTTTTCTAAATTAATCTCAGAGGACGCCCCCCCTCTCCACCATCTGGTGATTCTGCAAGGCTTGGAAACTAGGGTTTTATGGAAATTGGATTGGATGGAGAGTGTGTGTCACAGGGCAGAACTCACTATCAGATAAAACCCTCCGTAAGGCCTTGCAGAAACAAACTAAGGGTTAGGCTGATGCTGCGTATTTGACTAAGTTCTAGATTTTAAGATTGCTAATTGTGGTTGGAATATTCCTGAAGGTTCCATTGTTTGATCGCCAAAAGCTCCACCCACCCAAAGTGTTTAAATAAAATTACTTTAAAACTATTTCACATTAATATCAGGTTTGGTGACACTTCCTCAGTACTGATAGTAACTAGGAAATGGTTGTATTTTTATGCAGAAGGTCAGAAGTCACACAACGCCAGGTTATAGTCTGACAGATTTATTTGAAATCACAAGCTTTGGAAGTTCCTTCATCACCGGACGTTTGTGATTTCAAATAAAACTGTCAGACTATAATCCCCTTCCACCATATCCCAGATCCACTCTCCCAACTTGGCTCCAGCATCTTGACTTGTCCATCTTCCTTATCACTTATCCACTCAACTCTCTCCTCCGACCTATCACCTGCTCCCACACCTTCATCTACCTATCGCATTCTAAGCTAACTTCCCCCCAGCCCCACCACACCACCTCTCACTTACCTTTCAGTCTCCTTGGGACACCCCTTTATTCCTGATGAAGAGCTGATGCTCGGAACATAGACTCTCCTGCTCCTTGGATGCTGCCTGATCGGCTGTGCTTTTCCAGCACCATAATCTTAGACTATAACCTGGTTTTGTGTGAATTCTGACCTTGTCCATCTTAGCCCAAAACTAGCACCTCCACATTATGGCTTTTACGCAGAGGACAGGTTGAAGGGGTGTGGGGAAGGGGCAAATTACAGATAAGTGATAGGATGGGAAGAGTGAATACCCCTATCTTCTGTATACAAACCAACCTTTTCTAAGCTACACAGTTCTGAGGAAAGGTCTCCAGACCCAAAACATTAAGATTCCCTACAGTGTGGAAACAAGCCATTCAGCCCAAGTCACACCGGCCTATCACCTGCAATCCACCCAGACTCATCTCCCTCTGACAAATGCACCTAACACCATGGGCAATGTATCACAGCCAATTCACCTGACCTGCACACCTTTGGACTGTGGGAGGAAACTGGAGCACCCGGAGGAAATTCACACAGACACAGGGAGAATGTGCAAACTTCACACTGACAGTCGTGTGAGGCTGGACTTGAACCCAGGTCTCATGAGGCTGCAGTGCTAACCACTGAGCCATTGGGCTGCCCTAACTCATTAACAATGATTTCTCTCCAGAGATACTGTCAGACCTGCTGAGATTTTCCAGAAATTTCTGCTTTTTGTTTCTGATTTCCAACATCTGCAATTCTTTTGGGGTTTTTTTCCACATTAATGCCCCAATAATCCTGATCTAAGATTGCTCACAGCAATGTGAAGGAGACTCATCCACGATCCTTGGAGACTCTGGGGTAATCCTGAAGAGTCAATCTTAGCTCAGCCACAGAAACTATAGGACGCAATTTGGGGGAGGCCTTTTCAGACAGAAGTGAGAAGGAATTCCTCCAGCAAGAGAATGACAAGGTGGTGTATTCCCTGCTATAGAAACAGGCCAAAATATTCTAAACTTGCAAGATAGATGCAGTTATAGTTTTTAGGGCTACAGGGATCAATAGAGAGAAAAAGGGAACAGGGTTCAGAGTTGGAAGATCAATCATGATAATAGAATCCCTGTAGTGTGGAAGCAGGCTATTCAGCCCATTAAGTCCACACTGCCCCTCTGAACAGCCTGCTAGCCAGATTCACCCACCTATCCTGCCCCTGTAACCGTGCATTTCCCATCGCTAACCCACCTAGCCTGCACACCCTGGGTAATTTAGTATGGTCAATCCCCACCTAACCGGCACATCTTTAGACTGTGGGAGGAAACTGGAGCATCCAGAGGAAACCCACACAGACACGGGGAGAACGTGCAAACTCCACACAGACAGTGGCCAGAGGCTGGAATTGAACTCGGGTCCCTGGTGCTGTGAGGCAGCAATGCTAACCACTGAGCCACTGACACCAGCATCACGTGATGGAGCAGACATGAAGGGCTGAATGGCCTATGTTAACAACTTAATGCTTCAATGTTCTATGTTAACTCCTAGCTGTCGTTAATAAACCTTCCCAAAGAAAGTGCAGCAACATTATTTTTCTTTGCCATTTATTCAGTAAATAGCTTCAATTGAGTTCTCTGTGGTTTGATACATTCCTCCGATAATATTCAGCATTAGAAAGTGACATATGAGTACTTCTGTGAATGCTTTATGGAAGACACACACACTCTAAAATCTGCAAACAAGTCCCCGGCACTCGAGGGGTTAACTCAGTTGAACCAGGCTAAGGAACTGACATGAAGGACATGTCCTGGGCTGGAGAACAAAGGCAATCTCATGTCAGGCGTGAGGACAGTTACAGCTCTTCAAGACCAGGGAAAGAGAGAGATCAAACTGCTTCATAGCCTACCACACGGCCTTCTGTAGTAACACACATCAAAGGACACATACAAATAGAACAGGCCACTGTGACAGTACAGTGGTTATTATTCCCCTCATGTGTACATATTAAACATACTTAAAAAAAGTCACTTTACATTTACAGCTGCAATACATTCCACTTACTCTTTGACTGTATTCATCATTGAAAGGCAAAAGTCACACGACACCAGGTTTTGTGATTTTAAATAAACCTGTTGGACTACAACCTGACGTCGTGTGAGTAATGACTTGGTCCACCCAGTCCAACACTAGCATCTCTACATCATTATAGAAAGACAGAGCAGTACTCCGGGATTCCTTTCTGTTTTGGTACAGTAATTAAGCCCTCAAAAGGATTTTGGGCACTTTCCCAGATCTGGTTCATGCATTCGCTCAGGATTCCTCAGGCCAGGTGGTGAAACTAAGGCACGAGTCTCTGTCAACACCCTTCACTCCTGGAGACCCAGATGGATACAGCGTCCATGCCAGGGAGTGAGAGGTGATGAAAACTCGCTGAGGTTCACTCTCTCTCTCGTCGCTGAGGCAGCTGCTTCAGTGTTATGGATGTTACAGTCTCTGGTCAACATTAGTGCTAATAGTTACCTGGGAAAACAAAGGTAATCCTCCTCCCCCCGGACACAGTATATATCTACAATGCATTTAAAACACCCTTGTTTAGAGTTCTCAGGCATGTTCATTGTACAAAATCAGTTTTAAGATGGTAAATGTTTTTTGCAGACTTGATAAAATTACACATCTGTCAAAGAATCATGCCAGGTTGCAGCAGTGAGACCAATCTCTCTAGAATCATCCCACCTCTGGACAATCATACCCCTGAGACACAGCCTAACATTGGCTGCAAGGTCCTTGTAATATTTTATGGCTGTCATTTTTGGTTAGCAACCCTAAAGGTTCACAGGTACAATACAAAGGGTACATGTAGTTGAGATATAACAATACAGCTTTCAGTAGAGTCTCCGCTACCATACATAATCCCCTTACTCCATAATGCCAACCACGTAGTGATGCCACATGCAGGGAAGGTGGTTCACTCCTCACTTACTGCGGGGAGAGTTCAGGCAACGTCCCCAACCAGATGAGAGGGGAAAAATTTAAAAGGGATCTGAGGGGCACTCTTTTCATGCAGAGGGTGGTGCATGTATGGAATGAGCTGCCAGAGGAAGTGGTGGAAGCTGGTACAATTGCAACATTTAAGAGGCATTTGGATGGGTATATGAATAGGAAGGGTTTGGAGGGATATGGGCTGGGTGCTGGCAGGTGGGGCTAGATTGGGTTGGGATATCTGGTCAGCGTGGACGGGTTGGACAGAAGGGTCTGTTTCCATGCTGTACATCTCTATGACTAATTTCTATTTGGAGCAATCTTTGAGCTTCTAGAGTCATAGTGCTGTACTTTGTCCAACCCATCCATGCCGACCAGATATCCTAAATTAAACTAGTTCCATTTACCATCTAAGGGGGGGGGAAGGTTAACGTGTTAAAATAAATTGGCTGAAACTAACTGCCTCTTGAAGGGGCCTGTCATCCCTTTAACAGGGTTTTTTTCTTAGAAATAAAAGGCATATTATGTAAATTGATTGGTCTGGAGAGAGTTGTGGCTACTGTGCTCTCCATTAACCGGGATAGTTTGGAATGTTGGCTGAACTGCAAATGGGCATTTCCTTTGCATTGTTCCAGGCCACAGGCAGAGAGGAAGGACAAGTTAGCATCTCAAGCCGTGATGAGTTAGCAGTTGTGTAGGTAACTCCAAAGATGGGTGGTGAGCTTCGAGAGGTTTTGTCAACACTAAACATCCACAGACTGAGACACAATTTGTTGAGGGCACTGATGAGAAGAGAATGATTGGAAGTTGTAAAGTTAAACGTGATAATCAAACCCCAGGTGATAGTTCTAGTGGCCCCGGACCGGGATTATCAGACCCTTCACCTCGCTGGGAATGGTCAGTGAATAGATGGACGGTTGGGTGCCCTGCCCTGTTTGTCAGAAGATCTCAAGGGGACATAGCAGCAAATGTCACAGTACCCTCCTCCTCTGAGGAGGAGACCTGACAGGAAACCCACTCTAACACCCAGATATCCTCAGCCTCCTGTACCAACTGAGAACCCCAGACCATGGAGACCAGGAGTAAACATCCAACATCAGCAACCAAGTGCAACAGCCAGTCTAGCTCCAAAACAGTCGTGGAAGTCATTTATTGTCAGAATTACAGTGCTTTTTTGTACAATTTATTTCACAAATGATGCCCTTTTACTTAATTGTATGCAATTTTTCTCTGTTAATATAATTTATAGATTTCTAAAGGACTGCAGCAATGTTGGATGAATCCATAGTTTGTAAAATCTGCACACAAAACAAGATAAAACTGTAAAATAATGCACGGAAATGATCTTTTCTTTTTAAAAAAATCCCACAGAGGAAACGTGCATCCCCTATCTGTCCACGCGTGGTCACAAAGGAAGTCGGCGCCCACATTGTCCGTGTTATCGACGTCTGCAGGGCACCTGAGACCTCACCGTGGATTCAAAACCCTCTCGCTCGATCTTCGGAACGTACGGGCGTTTGGTTTAAATGAGTAAGGGTGCTCCTGGCCTCAGCTTCACCAGGTTTTCCGCTGCTCAGGTGGCTGGGAGTGGAAGTGTTGGGGAATTGGTTGAGGGCGAGGGAGCACAGGGAAGGGTAGGAGAGGGGCTTGGGAAGGGTGTTGGACGGGGAGTCGTTCTGCACCTATTCCTCACTCCTGGCTGCTGACAGGCTGGATGGGAAGATGGAGCTGGAGTGGATCCCGAAGACGTTTCAAGTCCAACTCGGCCTGAAACGCAGAAACGATCCAGCGTTAGTGTGGAGGTCCCAAATTTCCCAGGACTAAGGCATTCCCGCAAGACCAAGACCGCCTCATCATTGAAGGGAATCCTACAGAGTCCTATGGAAAGTGACACCGTTTACAATCCCAGGATGTCCCAAAACTACAACGGTAAGCATCCAGGCTCTGGCCCTCTCCCCCTTCACTGGTGTGCGAGTGTTCACCTGACATCCAGTGTCAAATCCCAGAGGAGTAGAATCACAGAGGCACAAAAGTCCAGGAGGAGGCCATTCAGCCCATCACATCTGCACTAACTCTGAGCATCCTAACGTAGTGCCAATGTCCCGCCTTCTCCCCCTTACTCTTGCACATTGGTTCTACTCAAAGAATCATCCGATGCCCGTTTGAATGTCTCCGATTGTACCTGCCTCCTCCACATTATTGCTCGGGCAGAATCTCCTTAGTTAACCATTGGACAGATCGGAGGCAGTAATCAGTCCACGTCACAAACTCCATTCCCTACCCATTGACCACCCGACCCTAGGGTGACCATCCTCGGACTGAGCCTGACCATTCCTGTCCTTGTTGCTCCATCTCAACCTATCCTGGAGGGAGGTGATGACCTCGTGGTATTATCGATGGACCTTTTAATCCAGAGACCCGGGTTTGAATCCCATCATGGCAGATGATGGAATTTGAATTCAATAAAAAGAAACAAAATCTGGATTTAAGGGTCTAGTGATGACCTTGAATCCATTGTCAATGGTTTGGAAAAACTCATCTGATTCACTAATGTCCTTTAAGGAAGGAAACACATCTGGCCTACATATGATTCCAGACCCACAGAAATTTGGTTGATTCTGAACTGCCCTCTGGGCAATTAGGGATGGGCAAGAAATGTCATAGGCAAAAGTGGGTACTGCAGATGCTGGAGATTAGAGTCTAGATTAGAGTGGCGTTGGAAAAACACAGCAGGTCAGGCAGCATCTGAGGAGCAAGAAAACGATGAAGGGCTTTTGCCCGAATTGTCGATTTCCCTGCTCCTCGGATGCTGCCTGACCTGCTGTGTTTTTCCAGCACCACTCCAATCTTGACAATAAGTGCCACACCTCGTCAGTGATTCCCTCATCCCATGAATGAAAACAAAAATCCACTCTCTTTCCCACTCCTGTCTGCACCAAACATACTTTCCGAGCTACTTTCAGTTCTGAAGAAGTGTCATGTCGGGCTTGAAACATTAACTCTGCTTCCCTCTGCAAAACATCAACCCTTTCCCTAATTATGTCATTCTTACCAACGTGTACAACAATTTTCCACTTCTCACTCTCCCCTTTGACAAGACGTTGCAATCTTTTGAGATGTCCCTGACCGTAGCACCAGGGAGAGAACAAACCACCCTGACTTCACGCTCACTACCACACAGTCTCCTGTCTGTACCCTGGATGCTGCCAGACCTGCTGAGAGTTTCTCCAGCCATTTCTGTTTTTGCTGCCTTGTTTTGACAGCTGACCCAGACAGGAGCTTTTGACCTTCAACAACCCCCTATTACACCCCTGCAACATCACCATGGCTCTATCCTCCACCCTCCCTGGCATCAGCTTATCTGCTGCTGAGAATCTCAACCCAATTTTGTCTCTGAACTGGACTACTCCAACAACTCCCCATCCCAGGCAGGCTTCTTCCATCGTGAATTCACCAGAAACCACCCACACCCTGACCCACTCAAGGCCCCATCTCTCCTGCGCTTTATGACCTTCGTGGACTGCTGCTGTGACAGTGCCTCAATTGGAAATTCATTGTCTGCTGCAAATCCCCTCACATCTCTACTCTCCAACTCCACAACATCAGGGTCCTCGAAGCCTGGTCTCTTATTATAGAGTTATACAGCACAGAAACAGACCTTTCGGTCCAACCAGTCCATGCTGAATATAATCCCAAATTAAACTAGGCCCACCTGCTTGCTCCTGGCCTATATCTCTCCAAATCTTTCCTATTCATGTACTTATCCAAGTGTCTTTTAAATGTTGTAACTGTGCACACATCCACCACTTCCTCAGGAAGTTCTTTCCACACTCAAACTATCCTCTCATGTCTTTTTTAAATCTTTCTCCTCTCACTTTAAAAACATCCCCTAGTCTTGAAAAGACAACCAGCAATTACTATCTATACCTCTCATGATTTCACAAACCTCTGTAAGGTCACCTCTCAACCTCCCAAGCTCCAGTGAAAAAAGTCCCAGCCTTTCTTGATAACTCAAATTTTCTATACTCAGCAGCATCCTGGTAAATCTCTTCTGAACTCTCTTCAGCTTAATAATATCCTTCCTATAACTGGGCAACCAGAACTGGACACAGTATTCCAGAAGAGGTCTCACCAATGTCCTGTCCACGGTCAGCTTGAAGTCTCTCCACACTGCATGGCTGTACCTTTGGACACAAAGGCCGTCAGGTCTGGAATTAACTCACTGCTTAAAACCACACTGCTGACCCCAAGGCTTTACTCCTTGCTGACGAGGCCCAAGGTCAAAATCTTTTTGATCATCTGCTGGCTCAGAAAGCATCACTGTGAAAAGGTTGCCACAGAAACGCAAGTTGTTGTTGGTAATGGTGGTCAGCGCCAGCAGCTTGTGGAAATGAAATCAAAGCCCACTTTTATTTGGGGTGGTGTCGGAGTCCCCACTTCTCAGGTCCGTGTTCCTTGCTGAAGGCTTTGACACGCAACTGACAAGGGAGAGGCGAGGCTTGCATTTACATAGTGCCTTTCGCAACCTCCGGGCAGCCCAATGAAGTACGGTCACTGTAGCTCACAGCGACAGGTTCTCTGTGTCAGCTCCACATTCCTATGTTTGCGTCGGTCTGACCTATCCCTGGAGTCCTGCAGTCAAACAGGAAGCTGCTCCCAGCCCTGGAGATGACCAGCTACCCTGAGTTTTCGCAGCAATCCAGCTGCGCTAGTTTACCTGAGCGATTGCATCCTTGAGCTGGTTGTATTTTTCGACATCAAATTGCGTCTTCTGGGCTCCTCTGTGAAAGAAGTGCAGGTATTGCCTGTCTTTGGCATCAGGGTAAATGTATTCCTGGGGATGGAACAGACAGAGTGTCAGGCAGAGCACAGACAACATCGTCACCATGGCAACAGTCAGCAACTGGGGAAGAAATGGCTACTTGGAGTTTAATGGTCCATTTGTAGGGCAGCTCCTGCGGCAGTGCAGCACTCTCTCAGCCCTGCCCTGACAGTAGGTGCTCAATGTTGGTTTAACTGAGCCGTAACACTGGAGCGGGGCTAGAACTGCTGTCAGAGGGACAGAGTGGCCACCAACTGAAGCAGTACACACTGCTTTGCTGTGATGCGGCAAGAAAGACACTATTCAGTTCAAAACTGAAATGCAGGAAAGAACCATCTCCTTTTTGTTCTGATCTCACTCAGGAGGGAAGGATTGGACACGATAGTCACAGCTGCACAAATAAATGCAAGGAAAGGTGGCGTCCATGTCCACTCAAAAATTAACGTCTCCATGTGCTTCCAACAGAAGTCCCTCTTATAGTGGGAGACGAAGTAGGGTGGGGTGAGGCTCATATTCCACACAAACACCAATCAGTTGGGCTGAATGGCCTGTGACTGCTGCAAAATTCCATGCTATGTTTCAGAAGGAAATGGAGGGAAGGGCAAGACAGTGGCTCAGTGGTTAGCACTGCTGCCTCAAAGCGCCAGGGACCGGGGTTCGATTCCCGCATCGGGTGACTGTCTGTGTGGAGTTTGCACATTCTCCCTGTGTCTACATGGGTTTCCTCCCACAAATCTGAAGATGTCCACATTAGGGTGGATTAGCCAGGCTAAATTGCCCATAGTGTTCAGGGATGTGCAGGCTAGGTGGGTTAGCCATGAGAAATGCAGAGGTATAGGTTCAGGGGAGGGGATGGGTCTGGGTGTGACGCTCTTCGGAGGGTCAGTGTGGACTCGATGGGCCGAACGGCCTGCTCCCACACTTTCGGGATTTAATGATTTATTCATTTGCTTTCAAATGTAAAATCAAAAGGTATTGTGGGAGTACCTCACCTTTAAGGGAGTGCCCCTTGAAGGGAACAATGTGCTGTGTACACACAATGTTGTGATTCTGCCTGACAATTTACTGGCTGTGGCTTTGCAAGGATCAGCCACTTTTTGTTGCTTGCTTCCCATCCTGAAAGATGTTTTACTGATTTAAATAAATTAACCCACAGAGTTCGTCAATCCCTGGAAAGCAAAATTATCAGACTATGACCTTCAACAGGACAAAGGCATCTTAAAACCATGCTGGGCATGGGAGAGTGACCTCAAGGTCCAAATACCTACCTGCCGTGTGATTACAAAATAGGCATACATAGCCATTGCACTGCCGTACGTGATGAAATAGGTGACCGGCTCCATTATATCCCAGGAATATTCCCACCAAGTGAGCCGGGCGAGGATTCCGAACTGCGTCGCCATGAAAGCCATACCCCCCCACAGTACCCAGCTCGACCTCTTCTCTGCTTTCCTGGCTAATTCCGACTTGATCTGCAGGAAATACAAACAGACCGCCTTCAGTGACAAATCATGAGCTCCAAAAGGAAAAGTATACAAAAAAAAAACAAAACCCCAGAATATTCTGGTTAACAAGAGGTCAGAAAGGTAAAATACCTGATTACTTTTAGCACAAAGGGATTGGAATACAAGAGTAAATGAAGTCTTACTACAATCAGTGTAGTGGTACCATCACTAGACTATTAATCCAGAGACCCAGGTAACGTCCAGGGGATCTGGGGTTAAATCCTGCTGTGGCAGATGATGGAATCTGAATTCAATTCAAGCCTGGAATTCAGAGTCTAATGATTAGCCTGAAAACATTGTCAATTATTGGAAAAACCCATCCTTAGGGAAGGAAATCTGCTGTCTTCACATGGTCTGGCCTACATGTGACTCCAGACTCTCAGTAATCTGGTTGATAATAAGATAATGCGTAGAAAGGGTGGACGCTGGGAATTGGTTTCCATTAGGCAGGGAGAATAGGGCCCATGGGCACAGCCTTAGAATTAGAGGGGGTCAATTTAGAACGGAAATGAGGAGATATTTCTTCAGGCAGAGAGTGGTGGGCCTGTGGAATTCATTGCCACAGAGCACAGTGGAGGCCGGGACGTTAAATGTCTTCAAGACAGAGATTGATAAATTCTTGATCTCACAAGGAATTAAGGGATACGGGGAGAGTGTGGGTAAGTGGAGTTGAAATGCCCATCAGCCATGATTAAATGGGCCAAATGGCCTTACTTCCACTCCTATGTCTTATGACTCTTAACTACCCTCTGGGCAATTAGGGATGGGCAAAAATGCTGGCTTAGCCAGCGAAGCCCACATCCAATGAATTAATTTTACACAAAATTACACAGGCAGGGCTACACCTGAGCTTGGAATACAGGGTTGGTCTCCTTAAACCAGGAAAATCATACTTAGTTTCGAAAGAGAGTGTAAGAGAGGCCAACCAGATTGGAAGAAGGGGATTGACTGGAAGGAGAGACTGAGAAACCTCAGCCTTTTCGAAAAGCAAGAAAGGATTTAATTGAAAAGCATCTATTTCTTAAGAAGCTGAACAGGACAGAAAGTGGAAGGGTGATAGTCTTTGTGAGGGAAATCTACGCCATGGTGTTATCATCTTAAATAAGGGGCATATAAGAGTCAGGGGGAGAGCTTTTACAATCAAATCTCTAGAATCGTCTAACAAACACAGAAGTTCTGGCAGCATCTGTGGAGAGAAATCAGAGTTAACGTTTCGGGTCCGGTGACCCTTCTTCAGAACCGGCAGTTATGAGGAAGGGTCACCAGACCCGAAACGTTAACTCTAATTTCTCTCCACAGATGCTGCCAGACCTGCTGAGATTTTCCAGCAATTTCTGTTTTTGTTTCTGATTCACAGCATCTGCAATTCTTTTGATTTTTTTTTCCTCTAGAATTCTCTACCTGGATGCTAAGTCGTTGAGTACATTCAGGATTGAGGTGGACATTCTTTTTGATATAAAAGGGAATTCAGGGATATAGGGATTGTACAGGAAGGTGGAATTAAGGGAGATGATCTTGCTGAATACTGGGGCAGGCTGAAGCAACTGCTATGGCCTGCTCCTATTTCTTACACAGGGGTGAATTAGCTTTTCAAGACAGAATGTGCATGTGGAAGATTAATCTGCACAAAAATGAAGACGGTGAGATTTTTCTTAACCAATCAAATAAATGTAATGGTTAGGCTGCATCCTTACCAACCAGGATCCCATGACCCAGCTTCCCAACCGAGAATTCTACCTCAGGATCGGCCGAGGCAGTAGCCTGTTGGCAATATCATTGGACTGGAAATACAGAACCTCAGGCTAAAGTTCGGGGCGTGCGGGTTCAAATCCCACTGCGGTGAGTAGTTAAATGTGAGTTCAATAAAAGTCAAAAAAAAAATTACTAGTGGTGACCACGTAACCACTGTGGATTGTTGGAATAAACCATTGGGTTCACACACGGCCTTTAGGGAAGGAAATCTGCCATCCTTACCTGGTCTGGCCTACATGTGAATCCAGACCCACAGCAATGTGGCTGACTCTCAGCCTCCCTCAGGGCAGTTAGGGACGGGCAATAAACATTGGCCCAGCCAGTGACACCCACATCCCATGAAATTAATACAAAGAGTGCCACCTACTTTCTCAAGAGGTTCAATCTGAGCGTGCAGCTCCTCCACTCGTTTCTGGAGTTCCCGCTCCTTGTGCAGTTGGTGTTGCTCGATGTTCAAGGTGGTGAAGAGTTGCTGGACAAGGATCTTAACGTCATTCATTGTCGCCGCGTCTTCGTGACTCAGGCTCTCTGCCAAAAATCAAAGGTAAAACGAACGTTTACGCAGTTGGCATGCGGCTACAGGAGGGAGTTTTCAGGAGACTGTGTGGACTGTGCCCCTGACTCTCTTATACCTTCCTCCGTATGCTCCCCCCAACTTGCAATCCCTCCAGCAGGTTTCTGGTTGTGAGGATCAACTCTCAGGCTGATCACAGTCAACTGGGAAGAGATATATGCATTCCGAGAGACAGCCAAAATAAAGGGAGAGGATTTGTAACAAGACAACTATATATTGCACTTCGATGCCCTTGTTTGTATGCATTGAGAGGTGAGTTAATGATTACATGTATGTACACATTTTTCTGGACTGCAAGATCCCAGAGAGAACAACAACATGAATGAATGGTGCCTTGGTGTCCAGTATTCACCCACACGATGATGAGGAAAGGGCACAAGGTTTCAGGGACGGTAGTCAAGGGAGGCACAGAGTGTATTTTCAGATGACCCCCTCATTTTGCCCACCACTAGAGGACAGTAGAGCAACATTTTAAAGCTTCAGACCCAGCACAATTGTCGAGTTAAGCGCTGAACTGGTTCACATGCAATCTCGTTCATCCAAAGCTGCTCTCCGGAGACGATAAACGAAATTACAAGTCAATGCACATCTTTGACACAAACCAGTGAAGCTCTGATCCGTCAAGCTCCCAGCATCAGTTTGGAAGGTCATCAACTCAAAAGGTTAGCTCGGTTTCTCTCGCTGCAAACATTCTGTGATATAATAAGCTTTTTCCAAAATAACCTTTAATTTTGGATTTCCAGCATCTGTAGGATTTTACTTATTTTAAATAGGTATCAGTGGGACAGGGGCAACGCAACAAGCTAGGATGGTCAACTCCGATTGGACGTTAGCCAGAATAGATGAACGTCCTAGCACCAATGGCTGTCTAAGGCAGCCATATTTCCTTTGGTCAGCCAATCAGAAAGTGAACACAGCAAAACTAAATGACTGGGAGAAAGTGAGAACTGCAAATGCTGGAGATCAGAGTCAAGAGTGTGGTGCTGGAAAAGTACAGCAGGTCAGGCAGCATCTCAGGAGCAGGAGAATCAACGTTTCGGCCAAGAGCCCTTCATCAGGAATGAGGCTGGGAGCATCGGGGGTGGAGAGATAAATGGGAGGGGGGGGGGGTGGGTATGGGGCTAAGGTAGCCAGGAATGCACACTCTGAGTTACCTTCCCGCCCCCCCCCCCCCCCCCCATCCCCACCCCCTCCCATTCATCTCCCCAGCCTCATTCTTGATGAAGGGCTTTTGCCCGAAATGTCAATTCTCCTGCTCCTCGGATGCTGTCTAACCTGCTGTGCTTCTCAAACATAAATGATTCTCAACTCTCAGCCTTATCTCCACACTTAGCCACTTTTAAAAAAAAAATCAAAGAAACAAAAGTATTCAAGAGATTATTTTTAAACACTGCATGAATTTGTTAAACATTAATTCTCATTCATAACCACAAGGTCTGGTACTTCCTTAAGCTGAACATCTGGGATTTGTTCCCAAGTTATGGTGAGGATTCTTGGAAAGTTGAAAATTAACTGAAATGATACTCACAGTATCATCCTGCAACTTTAAGAGACCCTATTTTGGGAAGGTGCAGCAGGAACCTGAGACACATTGTTTAATACTGAACAATAGATTTAAAAACAAAACCAGGGGAAATTGCCATAATCCCAGAGGATCAGCGGGATACGCTCTCATGAGAGAGAGAGAGAGAGAGAGAGAGATGTCTGATGGTGGTGTAACCTAAGGGTTGTTACTCCTCAGGCGAGGGGACAGATTGAGGAGATGGGATCGCCATGGTAACCTCGGTCGGTGCAAGAGTTGACCTGCTGGTGGCATCATATTGTATCGCAAACCAGCCTTCCAGCCAACTGAGCTCACCGAGAGAAGCTATGTAAACACACAGGAGATGCGAGGACATCTGTGTGGAGCATGAACAGCTGCAAGGGCCGAATGGCCTGATACGTTTTGCGTACATACCACCAGCTAAACACTAATGGAAGGATTGTGTGCAGTGTGTATGGATTGTGATGTCGCTTGATGTAGCTAGTCACCTGTCTGTCTGTGGGGTGGTCACTGCACTTCCCAGTAATGAGATTCAAGGCGATTTAAATTGTTTTGACAGACACAATGTCACACTATATAAATACAAGTGTTTTCTGTTTGATTCAATCATTTCTGCAAATGTTACTTCTGTTTTTGATAAGGGTCTAATTTGTTTATTTTGCCTTTGTGGAAAAGAAAGCAGCAGTACAATGGTGTCACGTAACAAGCATCTATCATCATTAATTAGAACAAATTTCCATTAGCCAGCAACAGAATCTAAGTTACAGCATGCCAAACAGTCACTGTCATCCAGTTCCCACATCATTAGGTCCATTTACAATCAGCTCACCCTGAGATGTCTGATTTGGAGCATCGCAGTTCAGACACAGGGGCATCACCCCAGATTGTGTACCCTCAGGCTGTTCAGCAAATATTCCGTCAGACTGAGAGGGAGTGAAAGCAGAAAGAGAAAAAGGCCAGGCAGAGAGAGAGTGAGTGCGCACGAGAGAGAGAGAGGGTATTAGACAGGGAGGGTTGGGATCAGAGGGGTGAATCTGGGATAGATTGTGAGGAGGGTGGAGAGGGGAGAGAGAAACTGAGGTGTGGGGGTGGAGAGAGAGAGAGAGAGAGACTGGGGGGCGAGAGAGCGAGACATGGGGGTGGGGAGAGAGAGAGAGAGACGAGGGGGCGAGAGAGAGACGGGGAGGGGGGCGAGAGAGAGACGGGGGGGGCGAGAGACAGACCGGGGGGGGCGCGAGAGAGAGACGGGGAGGGGGGCGAGAGAGAGACGGGGGGGGCGAGAGAGAGACGGGGGGGCGAGAGAGAGACGGGGGGGCGAAAGAGAGACGGGGGGGGGGGCGAGAGAGAGACGGGGGGGGGGCGAGAGAGAGACGGGGGGGGGGCGAGAGAGAGACGGGGGGGGGGGCGAGAGAGAGACGGGGGGGGGGGGCGAGAGAGAGACGGGGGGGGGCGCGAGAGAGAGACGGGGGGGGCGAGAGAGAGACGGGGGGGGCGAGAGAGAGAGAGATTGGGGGGGGAAGAGAGAGATTGGGGAGAGAGAGATTGGGGAGAGAGAGAGATTGGGGAGAGAGAGAGATTGGGGAGAGAGAGAGATTGGGGGGGAAGAGAGAGATTGGGGGGGAAGAGAGAGATTGGGGGGGAAGAGAGAGATTGGGGGGGAAGAGAGAGATTGGGGGGGAAGAGAGAGATTGGGGGGGAAGAGAGAGATTGGGGGGGAAGAGAGAGATTGGGGGGGGAAGAGAGAGATTGGGGGGGGAAGAGAGAGATTGGGGAGAGAGAGATTGGGGAGAGAGAGAGATTGGGGGGGAAGAGAGAGATTGGGGGGGAAGAGAGAGATTGGGGGGGAAGAGAGAGATTGGGGGGGAAGAGAGAGATTGGGGGGGAAGAGAGAGATTGGGGGGGGAAGAGAGAGATTGGGGGGGGAAGAGAGAGATTGGGGAGAGAGAGATTGGGGAGAGAGAGAGATTGGGGGGGAAGAGAGAGATTGGGGGGGAAGAGAGAGATGGGGGGGAAGAGAGAGATTGGGGGGGAAGAGAGAGATTGGGGGGGAAGAGAGAGATTGGGGGGGAAGAGAGAGATTGGGGGGGAAGAGAGAGATTGGGGGGGGAAGAGAGAGATTGGGGGGGGAAGAGAGAGATTGGGGAGAGAGAGATTGGGGAGAGAGAGAGATTGGGGGGGAAGAGAGAGATTGGGGGGGAAGAGAGAGATTGGGGGGGGAAGAGAGAGATTGGGGGGAAGAGAGAGATTGGGGGGGAAGAGAGAGAGATTGGGGAGAGAGAGAGATTGGGGAGAGAGAGAGATTGGGGAGAGAGAGAGTTTGGGGGGAGAGAAATTGGGGGGGGAGAAATTGGGGGGGGAAGAGAAATTGGGGGGGGAGAGAAATTGGGGGGGGGGGGAGAGAAATTGGGGGGGGGGGAGAGAAATTGGGGGGGGAGAGAGAAATTGGGGGGGGAGAGAAATTGGGGGGGGAGAGAAATTGGGGTGGGGGCGAAAGATTGGGGGAAGAGAGAGAGAGAGAGAGAGAGAGATTAGGGGGAGAGAGATTGGGGGGGAGAGAGAGAGATTGGGGGGAGAGAGAGAGATTGGGGGGGAGAGAGAGATTGGGGGGGAGAGAGAGATTGGGGGGGAGAGAGAGATTGGGGGGGAGAGAGAGATTGGGGGGGAGAGAGGGATTGGGGGGGAGAGAGGGATTGGGGGGGAGAGAGGGATTGGGGGGGAGAGAGGGATTGGGGGGAGAGAGGGATTGGGGAAGAGAGGGATTGGGGGAAGAGAGAGATTTGGGGAGAGAGAGGGATTGGGGAGAGAGAGGGATTGGGGAGAGAGAGGGATTGGGGAGAGAGAGAGATTGGGGGGGGAAGAGAGAGATTGGGGGGGAAGAGAGAGATTGGGGGGGAAGAGAGAGATTGGGGGGGAAGAGAGAGATTGGGGGGGAAGAGAGAGATGGGGGGGGAAGAGAGAGATTGGGGGGGAAGAGAGAGATTGGGGGGGGAAGAGAGAGATTGGGGGGGAAGAGAGAGATTGGGGGGGAAGAGAGAGATTGGGGGGGGAAGAGAGAGATTGGGGGGGGAAGAGAGAGATTGGGGGGGAAGAGAGAGATTGGGGGGGAAGAGAGAGATTGGGGGGGGAAGAGAGAGATTGGGGGGGAAGAGAGAGATTGGGGGGGGGAGAGAGAGATTGGGGGGGGGAGAGAGAGATTGGGGGGGGAAGAGAGAGATTGGGGGGGAAGAGAGAGATTGGGGGGAAGAGAGAGATTGGGGGGGGAAGAGAGAGATTGGGGGGGGAAGAGAGAGATTGGGGGGGGAAGAGAGAGATTGGGGGGGAAGAGAGAGATTGGGGGGGAAGAGAGAGATTGGGGGGGGAAGAGAGAGATTGGGGGGGGAAGAGAGAGATTGGGGGGGGAAGAGAGAGATTGGGGGGGGAAGAGAGAGATTGGGGGGGGAAGAGAGAGATTGGGGGGGGAAGAGAGAGATTGGGGGGGGAAGAGAGAGATTGGGGGGGGAAGAGAGAGATTGGGGGGGGAAGAGAGAGATTGGGGGGGGAAGAGAGAGATTGGGGGGGGAAGAGAGAGATTGGGGGGGGAAGAGAGAGATTGGGGGGGAAGAGAGAGATTGGGGGGGAAGAGAGAGATTGGGGGGGAAGAGAGAGATTGGGGGGGGAAGAGAGAGATTGGGGGGGGAAGAGAGAGATTGGGGGGGAAGAGAGAGAGATTGGAGGGAGAAGAGAGAGAGATTGGAGGGAGAGAGATTGGGGGAAAGAGTTTGGCAAATTAGAGGGGGAGGGAATCGGGGCGAACGGGGTGATTGGGGGGGGTGGCAGTCGGGGAGGGAATCAGAGAGAGGGGAATCAGAGAGTGGGGTGAAAAAAATCAGGAGGGGGAGTCAGAGGGGGGTGGGATCAGAGCTGGGTGCGATTGGGAGGGTTATCAGAGGGGGGGTGGAAATCACAGGGGGTGGGTTCAGAGCAGCAGGGCGATCAGATGTGGGGGAGGAATGAGAGAGAGAGAGACTGCATCTGAGGACATGAATTACATGGAGCAGGAAGGAACTCTGCAGGAAGAGCTCGAGGGGGATCGGGCATTCAGCTGCTGGGTGTATTGGAATCAAAGACCTTACCTTGCTTTGGTGGCTGTACATGGTGTGTCACATCATTTATCACCAAGTTGAAGTCAGAAAGAAGCAGGATGTCAATTCCTGTGGATGCAGCTATTCGAACTCCATCTAGAGGGAGGACCGACAGAGCCAGGGCCAGTCAGGTATCACGGCAACACAACAAGAACAGACAGGAGGACCCAGCAGCATCATTCCTTCCATCTGCAACACCCACCTCTCCATGAGACACAAGAACAGGAGTAGACCCTAGTTTTGAACACCTCCACCCTAGGGAAAAGACCTTTGCTATTCACCTTATCTATGCCCCTGATGACCTTACAAACCTCGATGAAGTTTTATAAACATCAACCTCCTACACTCTAGTGAAATAACTCCCAGCCTATCCAACCTCTCCCTATGACTCAAACTTTCCATTCCCTGATAAATCTTTTCCACGCCCTCTCCAATTATATAACAACCTTCCAAAGCGGGGCAACCTGATCAGTATCCCAGGAGAGGCCTCACCAACATCCTGCGTTATAACAGGACTGATGTTACTAGGGTAAAGTGACCTGCGATTGTGGACACAGTGGCATGGTGCGTGCCACGTTCAGCAGTGACCTGCCTGCTAATGCTATCAGGCACAGAATTCATGTACACATGAAGGATCTAAAGCACAGCTATATATAAATTGACAATAAATAGTTAAACTGCTACAAAAAAAAAAACATACTCCACCCACAGGTGCCTAACCACCCACTGCCCGTGCAGCTACAGCAGCGTTGAGATGTGAGAGTTAACCCCGCTCAATAATTTGGGCTTTATCACCCTTGGAGTCTCAAAGAGTGAAAGGCGGTCTGATTGAAACATACAAGACTCTGAACAGACGTGACAGGGAAAACTCAGATTGATTCCACTGTGTTGGGAACATGAGGACAGTGTCTCGGGATTAAGCGCTTAATCGTTTCGGACTGAGACGAGGAGAAAGTCCTCTCACTCAGTGACGATAGTGTTGGGATTCTCTCCCCTAGGAGGGTTGTAAATGGTTTTTCTTTGATTCCCTGGTGGGATGTGGGTTTCACCTGTTCGGCGTACATTTACTGACTGTGCCCTCGAGAAGGTGGGGGTGAGGCAGTCTTGTACAAATCCTCACTGTGCTCAGCGACGGAGATGCAGGATTGTGACCCATGGGGGTCAAGTGTGGGGCACTGGAAAAGCACAGCAGGTCAGGCAGCATCCGAGGAACAGCTGGATCCTGATGAAGGGCTTATGCCTGAAACATCGACTCTCCTGCTCCTCGGATGCCACCTGACCTGCTGTGCTTTTACAGCACCACACACTCAACTCAGCTCTCCAGCCTCTGCAATCCTCACTCTCTCCCAGTATATTCCAGGCTGAGACAGAGAGGGAAGTGAGGGATACGGGGGGAGGGGGGATGCTGAGTGAGTGAATGGTAGAGCTGGCTCATGGGGCAACACTCAGTCTCTTCCCACTATGTTCAATGACGGAAACGTGCAGTATTTGGCTGTGCTACCCGATAGTAACTTCATGAGGAGGAGCTACAGATCTCACCTTTCGGAAGGCTGACACTGAGAATCTGGCTGGTTTTCAGCAGAATCCTCAGGGGATGACATTTTCGTGGTTATGTATCAAATGGAAAAATCAACATCAGTGACCTTACTACGCATTGAAGACTGAACAAGGGAGTTGACCGCACGCTGCTTGCTTCAAAACAAAAAATCCTAACTGTTTTGTGGCCTTGTCTGCCATGTTAATTTTCTTTTAGGAATTGTTTTTCTAGCATTTAGTCCCAGTTTCCCATTCAATGTTACCTCCTTCACAAACAAAACTGAGGGCAGCAGTCACACGGAAACACCATGTGGGGGCGGTGGTGTGGTGGTAAAGTCACTGGATTAATAAGCCAGAGTCCCAGAATAATTAACAAACTGGAAACATGGATTTAAATCCCACCTTGGGACAGGTGGTGAAATCTCAATTCAATAAAAACGAGGTGGAATTAAATTCTGGCCTAATGGTGACCATGGTCAATTGTTGAGGAAACCTATTTGGCTCACTAATGTGCTTGAGAGAAGGAAATGACCTATTAGAATTAGAATTCCTACAGAGTAGAACAGGGCCTTCAGCCCGACCATCCAAAGAGTATCCCAACCAGACCCATTCCCCTACCCTATATTAACCTCTGACTAATATACCTAATACCATGGACAATTTAGCATGGCCAATTCACCTGGCCTGCACATCTTTGGTCTGTGGGAGGAAACCGGAGCACCCGGAGGAAACCCACACAGACACGGGGAGAGTGTGCAAACTCCACACAGATAGTCACCTGAGGCGGGAATTGAACCCAGGTCTCTGGCACTGTGAGGCAGCAGTGCTAACCACTGAGCCACCTTGCCACCCCATGGTCTTGTGACCTTGAGGGCCACAAGAAATGCTAAGTAGTAACAAAAGGAACCTAAATCTTTGAGAACGTTGGAGTTTAATCCCGACGCCTATTCCAGAAAACTGCAAACTATCAACTAGATGTTGCCTTCACTATGGAACTAATTTATCCTTGCAACCTTTAATGCTTAATCTTGAAATTTAGATTCAACCTTGGGTAAAGGTAATCAGAGGAAAGGTGTTCCCGATGCCTGGAGGAGTCCCAAAACCGGGGCAATAGCCTAAGGAGAGAGGGGTAGGCCATTTGCTGTTTCGGACTGAGATTTGGAGAAATTTTTTCACCTGTAGAGTGGTGAGCCTGTGGAAATCACTTTCTGGATTAGAGTGGTGAATCCAGAATCTGGTTTCCAGCATCTGCAGTCATTGTTTTTACCCTGTGGAAATCTCTGCCACAACAGGCAGTTGAGGCCAAAATGTTGCATTTTTTCAAGGAGAAGGTGTTAGACAGAGTTCTCAGGGCTTAAGGGATCAATGGGTATGGGGAGAAAGTGGGAACAGGTACTGAGTTCGATGATCAGCCATGATCATATTGAATGGCTGAGCAGATTTGAAGGGACGAATGGCCTACTCCTGCTTTCTTTGTTTTTAAGGATTAGACTTTGAAAACAGTGTGAAGGAAGTTTCGAGTTCAAACCTGACATGAGCAAAGGTGCAAGAACACGTTACTCCACAACAGTCTCCGCCACTGTATTAAAGCAGAGTGCCAATCCGGATGGAATACCTGGAGTGTAGATAGCCACTCGGTCAATGCCCTTATCCTCTGCTTGCAGTTGCTTTAGGAAAACGCCCACGGAGTCGGAGATGGGCCGAAGTGTGAACTGGCAACGCTCTCGCCGAGATGGCAGGGTCACGGAGAGGACGGGTAAACCATTCTGGTAAACAACACTTACATCTGTGCACAGAGATAGAGAGGGGGAGAGAGTGAGAAGACCATAGGTGAGAATTCAGTTAGTCAGGGCGAGATTGTACAAAGACACAATTTAACTTCAATGATCTCACTGATCCCTCCTTGATGTCTGTATAATCTCCTTCATAGAATCCCTACAGTGTGGAAGCAGGCCATTCGGCCCACTGTGTCTGCACCGACCCTCCAAAGTGTATCCCACCCAGGATCAACCCCCCTACCCTATGCATTTCCCATGGCCAATCCATCCTAACCTGCACATTCCTGGGGACTATGGGACAATTTAGCATGGCCAATCCACTCTAATCTGTACATCTATGGACTGTGGGAGGAAACCAGAGCACCCAGAGGACATGCAGGCACGGGGAGAAGGTACAAACTGCACACAGAGTCACCTGAGAGTGGAATCGAACCTGGGTCCCTGGTACCATGGGGCAGCAGTGCTAACCACTGAGTCACCATGCTGTTCATTACCAGAGCTCCTCTTAATACGGGCAGATAATGGCCTAGTGGTATTACAGCTAGACTATTAATCCAGAAATCTTGGTATTGATCTGGGGACCTGGGTTCAAATCCTGCCCATGGCAGATGGTGGAGTTTGAATTCAAATAACAATCTAGAATTCTAAACTTGGACTATGTGTCAATTGTCAGGGAAAAGCCATCACTAATGTCCTTACCTTGACTGGCCTACATTTGACTCCAAGCCCACAGCAATGTGGTTGACTATTAACTGTCCTCTGGGGAGTTAACTCTTTACAGTTGGTAATAAATGTCGAGTGTGTGGTGCTGAAAAAGCACAGCAGGTCAGGCAGCATTCGAGAAGCAGGAACATTGGCATTCATCAGGAAGGACTCTTGCCCGAAACCTCGATTCTCCTGCTCCTTGGATGCTATCTGACCTGCTGTGCTTTTCCAGCACCACACTCTCGACTCTGATCACCAGCATCTGCAGTCCTCACTATCACCTAGTTGGTAATAAATGCTGACCTAGCCAGTGATGCCCAAATCCCATGTAATGGATTTTAAAAATCTCTTTTTGTTCCCTAAATCCTGGACCTTTGTACATCCCAGATTTTAAAAGCTTCAGCAATTGGCAGATGTGCTCAACAATTCCCTCATTAAACCCTTTCATCTCCCTCAAAATCTCCTGAAAATCCAGGTCCTGGGCCAAGCTTTTGCTCATCCCTCAACTACAGGACATCAGGTGTGCTATATCAATGCAAGATTTTGTTGTTGAGACCTCAAAAGAGCAGAAGTAATTGGAGCAGGCCATTCAGCTCCTCGATCGCAACTATCTCTTTGATGCTTGTGGGATCTGACCGTATGTTTTTGACCTCAAACGCCCATCACAAACCTGCTGCAATGATTTATTTCAGACTATCGCAGGTTCTATTGAAAGGCTGGAGTCCGACTTGAAAGCAACAGGGGAAGAACAGCATCATTTTAACAGCTGCTGGCCATTCAGACCCCCGAGCCTTGTATTCCACACTTACTGACATAAAAGCTGACACCCCAAAAGCTTTTTTGATCATTTTCTGTTAAAATGGTTCAGTTTGGTACAATGTTCATTGTTACAGAAACAGGTCAGAGGATGGGAATTCTACAACGAGTAACTCACCTCCTGACTCCCCAAGGCCAGCCCAAGTGTGATGAAACACCCCTCACTTGCCTGGATGGGGGCAGCTCCAACAACACTCAAGAAGCTTGACACCATCCAGGACAAAGCAGCCCTCGCTTGAATGGCACCACGTCCACAAACAATCACTCCCTCCACCACCAACGCTCAGTAGCAACAGTGTGTACCATCTACAAGATGCACTGCTGAAATTCACTCAAGCTTGTCCAATAGCATCTTCTAAACTCACAAGCTCTACCATCTAGAAAGACAAGGTCAGCAGGTATATGGGAACACCACCAACTGTACTCCTCTGAGCCATTCACCATCCGGACTTGGAAATATACTGCCATTCCCTTCTTGAAGTCTGGATCTCCCTCCCTAAGAGTATACGTACAGCACATGGACTGCAGCGGTTCAAGAAGGCAGCTCACCCCCACCTTCTCCAAGGAAATTAGGGACAGGTAAGAAATGCTGGCCCAACCAGCGATGTCACAGCCCATGAGTGGTTCAAACAAAAGGGCTCAGAGTTGTTTCAGGTTCCACAGTAGCTTTCTGCCAGAGAAACACTTCACCAGCTGTTGACAGAAACCAGGTCTAGTTTGACATAAATATTACAACAATGTTTGTAATAAATGCCAGATACTGTGATTAAATAAGTTGAGATATGAGCAGGGCTATAAACTTAAGGAGCACTTCATGCTGTCTGGTCAAGCGGGATTGATAGATTTCTGGGTCCCTGAACTTGGCAGTGAATCTCATCAGCTGAAGCAGTAAAATGACTAACGTCTGTCTACTCCTCCTCAATGTAGACTTGGTCAACAGATGGGAGAGAACCCTGGGATTGACAGCACACCTCATTCCTCCTCACAATTATGTGCATTTATATAGCACCTTCAACATGGTTCAAACCATTCAGGGTGCCTCACAGGAGCACCATGGGACAAGCGAGTCAAGGAGGAGACACCTGATGGCCAACCACTTGGCCAGAGAGGTAGGTTAAAGCAGGAGGGTGAAGTGGAGAGGTTTAACCAAGGGAGATCTTGAGCTGGGGCTCAGGGAACTGAAGGCACAGCCACTGATGGCAATGTGATGGAAGCAAGGGATTTGCAAATCTCAGACTGCAGGACAGCAACGGTCTCAGAGGGTTGTGGGAGCTGGAGGAGAGTGTAGGCATGTTTCCCACCAGCAGCCATTGCATTAAGGTGAGTATAGCATGATATGGTGTTCAGGGATGGAACCTTTGCTTCATTGAGTGACTGGAGGAGAGAAAAGACTGTTTCCAAAACTCTGGGTTCACTAAAACCTAAAACAGAGCAAAAACAGGTCAGTTGCAAGAACCAGGAGAAATTGAAACAATGCTGGTCAAATTCCTGAACAGTAAATTTGAACAAACTCAAGTTGAAATCTATTATTTTGCTGAAGCTGACAATATATCCTCAATCCCCACAGTGCATTGACATTTTCAGATTTGGAAAGATTGGCAGAATCATTTGGTTTTGAATTCTGACAAAAGGACAATCCTAATTTCAAGCATCAATATCAGCCTGGGATTCAGATTTTAGAAGCAACTGGACATTAATATCTCACCCGGGGAGAAAGTGAGGTCTGCAGATGCTGGAGATCAGAGCTGGAAATGTGTTGCTGGAAAAGCGCAGCAGGTCAGGCAGCATCCAGGGAACAGGAGAATCGACGTTTCGGGCACAAGCCCTTCTTCAGGACTATCTCACCCGCCTGAGAGACTGTTTTGAGGAGCAAGTGCATCTGTAAAATACCTGTCTGTAATTGAACCCTCCCACCAGTAGAGGAGCTGAAACTACCATTGGCAGGACAGTGACAAGAGAAGTTGTTGCTCCAGTTTCCATTATTTTGGTGCACCCAAATTCATCACGCATTTATCAAAGGAAAGGACAGAATGGATGCTGTTCAAGTGGGGACCAAATATAGAATCCCTTCAGTGCAGAAAGAGGCTATTCAGCCCATCAAATCCACCCTGACTCTCTGAAGAGCACCCCACCCAGACCCAGACCCAACCTTATCCCTATAACCTTGCACTTCCAATAGCTAACCCACCTAGCCTGCATGTCCCTGGACGCAATGGACAATTTCCCATGGTCAATCCATCCAACCTGCACATCTTTGGACTGTGGGAGGAAACCGGAGCACCTGGAGGAAACCCGCGCAGACACGGCGAGAATGTGCAAACTCCACATAGCGCCAGGGATCCGGATTTGATTCCAACTTCGGGTGACTGTCTGTGAGGCAGCATTGCTAACCACTGAGCCACCATGCTGCCTGAACATACCTGCTCACCTTGGTCCAATTATCTACAAACTCTACTGAGCACTTTACCCTTCATGTGAACTCCATTGCTGAAGGTTATAGAACATAGAACATTACAGCGCAGTACAGGCCCTTCGGCCCTCGATCTTGCGCCGCCCTGTCATACTAATCTGAAGCCCATCCCACCTACACTATTCCATGTACGTCCATTTGCCTGTCCAATGACGACTTAAGTGCACTTAAACTTGGCAAATCTACTACCGTTTCAGGCAAAGCATTCCATACCCTTACTACTCTACTACTCTCTGAGTAAAGACATTATGCACTCTCTCACAATGAGTGCAATGCCATGGGAGGTGGGTTAGAGGCAGGAAAAGGAGTGTATGACCTGCCCTTATAAACAACCTTTTATGACCGCAGAGACACCCACAAAGTCGATTGCAGCCACTTTAAGGGCATTTGATGTTGGCCCCTGTTCCAATGTTGGACATGCAGCAGCCATCTTACGCACAGCAAGATCTCACAGACAGTAACGTGAAAAGCAACAGCTGATTCTGAATGTAAGTTTGCTCACTGAGCTGGAAGGTTCGTTATCAGACGTTTCGTCACCACACTAGGTAACATCTTCAGTGAGCCTCTGGATGAAGCACGGGTGGTGTAGCCCACTTTATATTTGTTTGTTTGGGTTGCCTTGAGTTGGTGATGTCATTTCCTGTTCTTTTTCTCAGGGGGTAGTAAATGGGATCCAAGTCAGTGTGTTTGTTGAAGTCAGTGAGAGTTCTGGTTGGAGTGCGATGCTTCGAGGAATTCTTGTGTGTGTCTCTGTTTGGCTTGTCCTAGGATGGATGTGTTGTCCCAGTTGAAGTGGTGTCCTTCCTCATCCATATGTAGCCTGACCTGCTGCGCTTTTCCAGCAACACATTTTCAGCTTCCTCATCCATATGTAAGATACTAGTGAGAGAGGGTCATGTCTTTCTGTGGCTATTTGGTCTCCTTTGACATAACAACCCTGTTTATATCCATCAACATCATCCTGGCCAAGAAAACACTGACTACACTATTAAAAGAACCAAAGGCACATACACCAAACACCACTAACTTCATCAGCAAGGACAATGTCATCAAGCTAGTGGACCTATGCCTTACTACCCACTTCACCCTCAACAACAAAACCTACAGACAAACCAACGGAACACCCATGGGATCTCCGATATCAGGGTTCTTATTAGAGGCAGTAATGCAGAGACTTGAACAAATAGCTCTGCTAACCATCCAACCTAAACTTTGGGTCTGTTATGTGGATGACAACTTTGCCATCACTAAACAAAACAAATTACAGGAAACCATCAAGACCATGAATAATACCCTTATTGGCAGAAAATTCACTAACGAGGAGGAAAAACAACAACAAACTGCCATTCCTAGATGTCATGGCAGAGCAAACAGCCAATGGGGAACTTCAAACCAGCGTCTACAGGAAAACAACAAATACGGACCAAATACTGAACCACAGAAACAATTCATCCCAACATCCACAAAACAAGCTGCATCAGAACATTACTTCAATGAGGCAACACACACACTGCAGCACAGAGGAACTTTCTGGGCGGCACGGTGGCACAGTGGTTAGCACTGCTGTCTCACAGCGCCAGAGACCCGGGTTCAATTCCCGACTCAGGCGACTGTCTGTGTGGAGTTTGCACATTCTCCGCGTGTCTGCGTGGGTTTCCTCCAGGTGCTCCGGTTTCCTCCCACAGACCAAAAACGTGCAGGTTAGGTGAATTGGCCATGCTAAATTGCCCGTAGTGTTAGGTAGTGGGGTAAATGTAGGGGAATGGGTGGGTTGTACTTCGGCGGGTCGGTGTAGACTGGTTAGGCCGAAGGGCCTGTTTCCACACTGTAAGTAATCTAATCTAATCTAATCTGTAAGTAATCTAATCTAATCTTTGCAGAGCAGAGGAAAATCACCTATACCATGTATTCAAAAAGAACGGGTACCCAATGAACACAGTCCGCCGATTTCTGAGCAACAAACCCAAACAAGCTGACAAAACACGCCCAGAAACCCTAGCCACTCTCCCCTATATCAAAGACATCTTGGAAATGACTGCCAGACTACTCAGACCTTTTGGCATCATGGTAGCCCACAAACCCACCAACACACTAAAACAGCAGCTAATGAACTTGAAAGACCCTACACAGGCAACAAGCAAAACTAATGATTTACAAAATACCTTGCAAGAACTATAACAAACAGGCAGAAAACTAGCCACTAGGATACATGAACATCAACTAGCCACAAAAAGACACTACCTTCTCTCACTAGTATCCTTACATGCGGGTGAGGAAGGACACCACTTTGACAGGGACAATACATCCATCCTAGGACAAGCCAAACAGAGACACGCACGAGAATTCCTAGAAGCATGGCATTCCAACCGGAACTATATCAACAAAAATATTGACTTGGATCCCATTTACCACCCCCGAGAAAAAGAATGGGAAATGACGTCACCACAGGAACTTACATCACCAACCCAAGGAAACCCAAATACAAACCGCAAGTGGGCTACACCACCAGTGCTTCATGGTGATGAAATGTCTGAAAAAAAAAATCGTCCAGCTCAGCGTGCAAACCTACATCCAGAACCTCAACCTGAGCTACAAATCTTCTCAAAACTCGCTAGCAACAGCTGATTCATGCCAAGTGGTTGTTGGAGAAACATCTGACAGGAGGCCTGAGAGAACATCCCCTGCTGTTTCCAAAAAGTGAGCCCAGGGGTCTTTTTGGCCGATCTGTGGGGAAAGATGGCATCATTTAGCATCTCATCCAAAACAGTGACAGAGCAGCGCTCCTTCAGTACTCGGCCTAGACCTTGATTCCATAATCTTCCATAAATGTAATGAATTGAGGGAGCTACAGAGGTAGGGCCGGAGAATGGAGTAGTTGAATAACTCTTTCAGGAACTGGTACAGACACAGTGGGACAAATGGCGTCCTTCTGTACTGTCTAATTCCATGCTTCTCACTCAGAGGAATATGCTCCTTTCAGATTTCTATATAAACAGAAAAAGAGTACAGGCCTGTGATTCTACAATACATGGGTCCCTGTGAGTACGCTGCAGGAGAGGAGGGGAGTGATGGGAAGCTACCAGGAAAATAGTCTGCGATAAATTAGGGAAGTCATCAATTGCCTGACTCTCGGACCAGGTACAAATCAGAAGAGTCACAAAGGCTGGTGCTGAAGTACATTAATCATTGTTCCACTGAGTTCTCAGTTCAGACAGATCCCTGACAGCAACAGCAAGTGAAATATTGGAATAATTCAGTCAAGACCTTGGGCAGACAGGAAATTTCTTTAGGCTGCAACGGAGCGACTTCCCCAAGTAACAGTCTGAACAGTGCCTTCAGTGGTTAAAGGTACAAGGAGGAGAGCTGTCAAATCATGATCAAAGGGCTCACTGAGTGTCCCCAAGTTCCAAGGAGAGATTATGGGAAGGACTCAAGAGGACAAGCTTGGTGGCAGAATGATAAAGAGTCAGACTGGAGGGGCTGAATGGCCTCATCCTGTCCCCACGGACACAACCCAAGCCAGAACTCACTCAGGAGCGTCAGTGTCTGATGGGAACAGCGTGGGATTAAATGACTTGGGGGGGAACAAATGCAGGCCTGACTGAGCCGAACAGGACAGGGATCACAATCAACCCGTTGTAGGCCTTGGGCCTCCACACCCCTCCAACATCCACCAGCCCTAGGACTCTCCGAGAAACATGTATCCCTCTTTCTCTAGCTTCCGCATCCCTTACTCCTGTACTTTAAACAACCAATGGCCAAGCCTTCAGCCATAAATGCCCCAAGCTCTAGGACATGCTCGGTAACCCTTTCTACTTCACACTCCCCCACCAAGACTGTGTGAAATGTATCTTTGTCTGTACCTTCATCCGAGTTTTGAGTTTGATTACACTCCACTAAAACACTTTGAGGTGTTTGGCAGTATTAAAGCTGCAGCATAAATACAAGTGGTTGCTACCAGATGATCATTCAATTGTGGCTCAGTGGGCAGCACTCTAACCTCTGAGTCACAGGGTTCCAGGTTCAAGTCTCATGCTAGAACTTGAGGGAAAAAATCTACGCTGATACTGCAGGAAGTCCCACACTGTCAGACGCACATGAGAAATTAAAATCAAGCCCTTTCCACACCATCAGGTGGAACTAAAAGATCTCAGTGATATTACGTGCCAGAAGACATTATTCATTGATAAGTCAGCTATTTTGAAGAGAGAGGCTGAACAGGCTGGGGCTATTTTCCCTGGAGCATCGGAGGCTGAGGGTTGACCTTATAGAGGTTTACAAAATTATGAGGGGCATGGATAGGGTAAATAGGCAAAGTCTTTTCCCTGGGGTCATGGAGTCCAGAACTAGAGGGCATAGGTTTAGGTGAGAGGGGAAAGATATAAAAGAGACCTACGGGGGCAACTTTTTCACTCAGAGGGTGGTACGTGTATGGAATGAGTTGCCAGAGGAAGTGGTGGAGGCTGGTACAATTGCAACACTTAAGAGGCATTTGGATGGGTATATGAATAGGAAGGGTTTGGAGGGATATGGGCCGGGTGCTGGCAGGTGGGACTAGATTGGGTTGGGATATCTGGTCAGCATGGACGGGTTGGACCAATGCTGTACATCTCTATGAATCTATGATTTGTTTTGGTTTTAACGCAGCAATTTCTCCTTGAAACTCAAGCACGCAATGCTTTGACAATAAAACAAGTTTATTACATAGGAAATGATGATAAAATAGAATAAAACAAACTATTGACTAATAATTCACAAAGATTTTTAAAACACATGGTAAAAGTATGTTAAAAATGTATTCATGAGAGGTGAGTGTTGCTGATTGGGCCAACATTTATTGTGCACCCCTAGTTGCCCTCGAGAAATTGGTAATGAGCGGTCTTTTTGAACCACTGCAATCCATTAATCCCCAAGTATAATTACATCATAATTATAATCCCAATTATAATCCCATCATTCCCAAAACACACTGTTATAAATTGAAAATAAATGAAACAGCATTAGCATGAGACCCAAAACCCTAGGTATATTACTCAATGCACAATTTTATACTTACATAACACTTATTCCAGAGTCCCTGTATGTTACGTTTTTAAGTAGGTTTAAGTCACTTGTGACTTCAACGTGTGGATTAGAATTCCAATTTTTTCCTGGATATATCACACACTGGCTTAAATGTACTCAGCTTTAAGTAAGCCATTCAGGGCTTTATTCCAACACATCTGGTCCATGACTAACACTAGTTCTTCACTCTAAGATAGGCTGGCTCACTATATAATCCGTCCCTTCTCAGAAGCTCTGCTCTATTCTGCCATCCTTTCCAAGATCTTTAGGAGGTCTGGCCTACTTAAAGTCAAAAGTGAAACTCAAAGTCTCTCTCAGCGATGGGCATTTCCTTATGATTAAAAACAAACAACTCCCCAAAGTCAAGAAATGTGGCGCTGGAAAAGCACAGCAGGTCAGGCAGCATCCGAGGAGCAGGAGAGTTGAGGTTTAAGGCATAAGTGCTTTATCAAGGGTCAATGCCTGAAACATCGGCTCTCCTGTTCCTCGGATGCTGCCTGACCAGCTGTGGGGCTTTTCCAGCACCACACTTGTTAACTCTGATCTCCAGCATGTGCAGTCCTCACTTTCTCCTCGTCGTACTGACTCCCCAAAGTGTCCAACAAACCCTTGAGGCCCCAGTATTTCACATGTTGGTCACAAAACCATCTAAATAAACAAAGAAGTCCATCAATATTGCACAAAACCCATTCACTCAGGGCTCAAAAACCTATTTTTAAACAGAAATTACCATGACAACAGAAATACTTACAAGTTACTTATTAACTTCAAACACACAGAAAACCCAATTCATAACAAACAACATTAAAAATGAACACATAAACCCCATAGTTTATATGACAGTAATCTCTCGAAAAGGAGAATTGGACCAATATTTATCCCTCAACCACTATCAGAGAAAATGATGATCTGGTCTTTGTCACATTATCATCTCTGGGATCTTGCTGTGTACAAGTTGATTGTCTTTCAATGGCCATAAAGTGGCTAGAGACATCTGGCAGTCTTGAACATTATACATTATACTTCTACTTTAATAGAAGTGCAGGTTTTTCTCTATTTTCTGAACTGCTCATTGCTAAAGCATCATCTGTTCAGTCGAGCCCTTGACTGAATCATCGCAGCAATCAAAGAGGCTTTTTGAGAAACAAAAACATAGATGAGCCCCCGATTGGGTTTTGTGTTACTCACCGTTAGAGGTCACTAAGCTACTGGAGCAGAAAAATACTCTCTGATTGCGCCATACTGGGAATCTCTGGCATACCTGAAAAGCAAGAGCAGGGGGCGATTTAAGTGAGATTAGGATGATATACAAAATACTGTACAACAGCATGATTCTCAACAGGCACAGCTCTGAGCATCACGAGACCCCCTCAGTGAAGTAACAATCGACTCTTGCAACTTTCAGTCCTGGTGACACAGACAGAACCCGAGGGAGATGCGAGATGGAGCTGCTACATGAGTAGACAGCGCTCTCATACTGTGAGCAGTTTAAACATCGAGATACATGACAGGGCTCCCAACTCTCCGATTCTGGACTCTAGTCGCAGAATGCCAAGTCCAAAATCATCTGAAACTTAAACCCATGATCTTTACTGGCTGGCTCCGTGGCTAGCACTGCTGCCTCACAGCACCAAGGACCCAGGTTCGATTCCACCCTCAGGTGACTGTCTGTGTGGAGTTTGCACGTTCTCCTTGTGTCTGTGTGGAGTTTGCATGTTCTCCCTGTGTCTGTGTGGGTTTGCTCTGGGTGCTCCAGTTTCCTGCCACAGTCCAAAGATGTGCCGGTTAGATGGATTGGCCGTGGGAAATTGTCCGTAGTATCCAGGGTTGTGCAGGTTAGGTGCATTAGCCAGGAAAGATATGGAGTAACGGTATATGGGTCTGGGTGGGGGGGTGGGGATGCTCTTCTGAGGGTTGGTGTGGACTCGATGGAGTGAATGGCCTCTTTCCAAACTGCAGGGATTCTACGATTGCTCAGAAGCATGAGGTTCAGGAACATAGGAAGTAGGATTAGGTCCCTCAACTTTGGTAAGACTGTGGCTGAACTGCTCGCGGCCTTAGCTGCACTTGGCTCTCTGTTCCCCGAAACCCCTTGAGTCAATTGTCAATCAAAACTTTAACTGAGCCTCAACTCTGTTCAACGATCCAGCCTCGAATGCTCTCGGGGTTGGAGAATTGCAAAGACCAATGACTCTTTGAGAGAAGAAAGTGATCAGAAAAGAACTACTGAATCATTACAGCCATTCTACCCATCAAGCCCGTGCTGTCTTAAACGGAAGAGCCTTTGTTTCCCTGGATTTAGACCCGTTTGCCTGGAGATACACGGTCTCAGTATTCACCCTATCGACACCTGTCATTGTTAAATGTCTCGACAAGATCACAAGTGAGAAGGTGACGGGACACTCAGGATGAAGCAGTTTGAAAAGATACAAGCAAAGTCACGCCACAAGCTGTTCTGCACCAGGCGAAGTAACTTGAGCAGTTAAAACTTTCTTGGCTGCAGTGAGGAAAGGCCCAGCTCAAATCATCCTCAGCCATTATTCCTTCAAACATCGTTAAGCTGCTTGGAACATTGCTGAACCTGCACATTGATCAGCAGCACACTGTAGCGAGCGGCTGAGTAAGTGTGTGGGGTTAATGAGCCCACTATAAAATATAAATCAAGAGATTCACATAATGGCTGCGAATACAGAAGGCACTGCACAATTTGGAAATCCGACGCGTGACAATGACAAAACTTCCCGACGTTAACGAGAATCAGCCATTTGGTCCTACAGATCTTGAGAAGTGCTGACAAAAGATTTTTGTTTTGCCTTTAGCAGGACAATTCAGAAGATACACCAAATGTTTCCCAATCACTGAATAATCCGGAGTGTGTACAGTCAACGTCGGATGATTCACAGCATGGTGCAGTCGAGTGTATTGCCACTTAACGTTTATTGATATACAGGGCCCTGATTTTTATAGATATTAAGAACATACTGCGTCTTTTTAAACTCAATGGAATAAACTTGCTTGTTTCTCAGCAAAGCCTTGATCAACCTTCTTGGTATAAATTTTTAACAAAGTCTGGCAGTTAACTGTCAATCATCAGCAGTGGACACTGTCTCTGGCAACACCCCCACCAGAATTCACTTGCACCAATCAGCACACTCCTCTATGAATATAAATGCTGTTTTCCTTTACTTTGGTATTTCCTGCAAATCGTTCTAATGAGTGCAAGATGCAATGTCCCACCAAAGTTCACCTTTTGCATCAATACTTAAAAAGACCAGTCACCCACTACTAGTCTGGTAAGAAAGTAACATTCATTTGGGACCTGGCCTATTACTGCAGAATAACACTACAGAGTCACTCCACTGCCAACATTCTCACCTGTTGATCAGAAGGCGGGTGATTTAATTCCCACTTCCAGAACTAAGAACACACAAAAAGCTGACAACCCAGATCAGTGCAAAGGCATCAGTGTGCCACAGAGTCAGTTGCCTCACGGCACCAGGGACCTGGGTTTGATTCCAGCCTTGGGCGACTGACTGTGTGGAGTTTGCACATTCTCCCCACGTCTGCGTGGGTTTCCTCCGGGTTTTCCTGTTTCCTCCCACAGTCCAAAGATGTGCAGGTCAGGTGAATTGGTCATACTAAATTGCCCATAGTGTTAGGTGCATTAGTCAGGGGTAAATATAGGGTGGGGGAATGGGTCTGGGTGGGTTACTCTTCAGAGGGTCGTTGTGGATTTGTTGGGCCAAAGAGCCTGCTACCATACTGTAGGGGACCTTATCTAATCTAAACACATGCATGCTGTAATATTGGGCTCCTGATGGATGTTCATCACCTCAAAATGTTAAGGTGATTCTACAGTTGCTGCTGAGCGTCTCCAGAATTCTCGATATTTATTTCAGACTTCTAGCAGCTGTGGGACAATGCTTTCGTATGTTTGCAAATGCGGGGGGGTGGGGGGCGGGGGAGCACGGAATGGGTGGGAGGGTGCTGGGAAGGTGAAGTGACTGAGATATATACATGAGGAGTAAATGGTAGGCACAGAAAACAAAATCACATCAAAATCAACCATGATGAGGCAGAGACAGGTACCACGGTTTCATCTTCAGGTATAGAGTGTAGCCAAAACAAACCCGAAAACCCAGCTTCAGAGAGGAATAACTGTGATGGTGGCAGGAATTGGAGGAAGGACCGCGGGCATGGGGGCGAGGGTAGTGTGGAACTTCCAACCTGCCAGTAACCAGCTGTCCTGCCATTACTGGCAGATGGTTTGAAAGTATTGCTGCTCCCTGGCACGTCGGAGGCTGAGGGATGACCTTATGGAGGTTTATAAAATCATGAGGGGTACGGATAGGGTAAATAGACAAAGTCTTTTCCCTGGGGTCGGGGAGTCCAGAACTCGAGGGCATAGGTTTATGGTGAGAGGGGAAAGATTTAGAAAAGGGATCTTAGGGGCAACTCTTTCCACACAAAGGATGGTGTTTGCATGGAATGAGCTGCCAGAGGAAGTAAGAGGCGGGTGCAATTATATCATTTATAGAGTCAGAGTCATAGAGATGTACAGCATGGAAACAGACCTTTCGGTCCAACCCATCCATGCTGACCAGATATCCCAACCCAATCTCGTCCCACCGGCCTGCACCCGGCCCCTATCCCTCCAAAACCTTCCTATTCATATACCCATCCAAATGCCTTTTAAATGTTGTAATTGTACCAGCCTCCACCACTTCCTCTGGCAGCTCATTCCATACATGTACCACCCTCTGCGTGAAGAAGTTGCCCCTTAGGTCTCTTTTATATCTTTCCCCTCTCACCCTAAACCTATGCCCTCTAGTTCTGGACTCCCTGACCCCAGGGAAAAGACTTTGTCTATTTATCCTATCTATGCCCCTCATAATTTTATAAACCTCTATAAGGTCACCCCTCAGTCTCCGACGCTCCAGTGAAAACAGACCCAAGCCTGTTCAGCCTCTCCCTGTAGCTCAAACCCTCCAACCCTGGCAACATCCTTGTAAATCTTTTCTGAACCCTTTCAATAGGAAGGAGACCAGAATTGCACGCAATATTCCAACAGTGGCCTAACCCCTGTACAGCCACAACATGACCTCCCAACTCCTGTACTCGATATTCTGACCAATAAAGGAAAGCATACCAAACGCCTTCTTCATTTAAAAGGTATTTGGACAGTACACGGATATGAACGGTTAAGAGGGAAATGGGCCAAACATAGGAAAATAGGACTAGCTCTGTTTGGGAATGAGTTGGGTTAAAGGGCTTGTTACAATGCTGATGACTCCATGACTGGGAATTAATGGTAGGAAGCATAGATTTTCTTTCTCCTCGCCCTGGGAAGGATACAAAAGCATTAAAATAATCATGGTATTTAAATAATTTTCTTGACAACGAAACCATTTGGCTTGAAGGTGACTTAAAATGCGAGCAAGTCAGCTCAGCAGGTGCAAAGGCTTCAAGGGAAACGGAATCCTTTAAACGGAGATTAAAGGATAAGGAGGAGTGAGAAAGAGCGAAAGAGAGAAAGAGAGAGTGAGACAGAAAGAGAGAGAGAGAGAGAGAGAGAGAGAAAGAAAGAGAGAGAGAGAGAGAGAGAGAGAGAGAGAGAAAGAGAGAGAGAGAGCGCGCGAGAGTGTGTGTGGGAGTGTGTGTGGGAAGAGAGAGAGAGAGAGACACAGACAGAGAGACGGGGGGGAAGAGGGAGGGGGGGGAAGAGAGAGAGAGAGAGAGAGAGAGAGAGAGAGAGAGAGAGAGAGAAAGAAAGAAAGAAAGAGAGAGAAAGAAAGAGAGAGAGAGAGAGAGAGAGAGAGAGAGAGAAAATGCAAGAGATGAGTAAGAACACGCTGGGGGTGGAGGAGAGCCAGCGAGGAGGGGAACTAAAACAGAAATTTAGAAAACAACAGATACATATTGAATGATGCACTAATATTTTAAGGTAGCTTTATTGTCTGAAGCGTTATTTTAAAATATTCAATGAATCGAACATCAATATTGTGTGGAAACAAAGTAATTCTCAATTTTCTGACATTTGGTGCTGAGAGTGTGCATTCTACAGGGAATGGAACTTACACTAATGAGACCAGGGTCTGTCACACTGTCACCTGAGAGGGGGAAAGTAATTTGCATGGGTTTGGACAGGAGTGACAAACACCTGCAAAGGATCAATGGATCTTTGAACCCCAACAATGATGAGGCAGTTGCCAGGTACAAGGGAGAATGGAATAGCAGGACATGAAGCTGACAGATGGGAGCAGGTTCTCATGAAGTATGAATGCCAAAAGATCAATTGAGCCAAATGTTCTAATTCAGAGTCACAAATGTCATGGATTAAAGATCATGGCTCAATGTTACATCAACCCTTGCAGTGATTCTTCCTGAGGGGGCTTCAATCGCCACCATTTCTTACAGAATCATAGCATCCATACAGTGTGGAAACAGGCCATTCAACCCAACAAGTTGACGCTGAAGAGTAACCCACCCAGAGCCATTCCCCATACCCAATTACTCTACATTTACTCCTGACTAATGCACCTAACCTACACATCCCTCAACACTACAGGCAATTTAGCATGGCCAATCCACCCTGACCTGCAAATCTTTGGAATGTGGGAGGAAACCCACACAGACACGGGCAGAATGTGCAAACTCCACACAGTCACCCGAGGCTGGAATCGAACCCGGGTCCCTGGCGCTGTGAGACAGCAATGCTAAACATTGAGCCACCAGCTTTCTTGATGGTTGACATTGGAACTCACTGCTCTCAGTCTCAGAAGTGAAGGATTTGAATCTACTGCATGGCAGCAGTCAGCCTTTCATTGGGTCTGGTTTGTCATGTAAAGGTAGGGCAGTCTCACCCAATCTGCTCCACTGATGATGGCAGAGAACGGGCAGCTTGGCTTTGAAACAACTTGGGACAAATTCACTCTGTGTCCCCGTAAGTGCTGACCCAAAGCCAACAAGAGAGACTTGGTTTAAATTTTAAATCAGGCAGGCTGACTCTAATTGTCAGAGTCAAAAAGTGTGGTGCTGGAAAAGCACAGGAGGTCAGGCAGCATCCAAGAAGGAGAATCAACGTTTCAGGCACAAGCTTTCCTAATGTCCTGCACCTCCACACATATCATCTATTGCATCCTCTGCACCCGATGTGGCCTCCTCTATATTGGGGAGACAGGCCGGCTACTTGCGGAGCGTTTCAGAGAACACCTCTGGGACACCCGGACCAACCAACCCAACCACCCTGTAGCTCAACATTTCAATTCCCCCTCCCACTCCACCAAGGATATGCAGGTCTTTGGACTCCTCCATTGTCAGACCACAACAAAACGACGGTTGGAGGAAGAACGCCTCATCTTCTGGCTAGGAACCCTCCAACCACAAGGGATGAACTCGGATTTCACCAGTTTCCTCATTTCCCCTCCCCCCAGCCTGTCTCAGTCAAATCCATCAAATTTAGCACCGCCTTCCTAACCTGAGATCTTCTTCCCGACTTCTCCGCCCCCACCCCAGTCTGACCTATCACCCTCACCTTGACCTCTTTCCACCTATCACATTTCCGACGCCCCTCCCCCAAGTCCCTCCTCCCTACCTTTTATCTTAGCCTGCTGGACAAACTTTCCTCATTCCTGAAGAAGGGCTTATGCCCGAAACGTCGCTTCTCCTGTTCCCTGGATGCTGCCTGACCTGCTGCGCTTTTCCAGCAACACATTTCCAGCTCTGATCTCCAGCATCTGCAGACCTCACTTTCTCCTTCCTAATGCCCAGACCACCAACCTGATGCTGCCTGACCTGCTGTGCTTTTCCAGCGCCACATTTTTCGACTCTGACTCACCAGCATCTGCAGTCCTCACTTTCTCTCTAATTGTCAGAGTACTGCCTGGGACATTAACCAGTCAAGTCTGCCAGCTATTTTGTTGAATTGAAATTGGCACAATGTATGGTCTCTCTGTCTGGGTGCATTCTCCATGGCAACCCCTCTACAAATCAGTCCACCTGCTAACCAATCAGCACTCTCTTCGCACGCAGTATAAATCATGGTTTTCCCCTGGAGTTGATATTCTTGCAAACCATCCTGATGAGTGCAGGATGAAAACCTTCAACAAAATGTGTCCTTTGTCAGTAATACTCACGTTCTGCCCTACCAAATGACTGTGTATACCTGACAGCATTTAATGAGAATGGGAATCAAAAAGATAAATCTCAAGCACATCATGTACCAAGCTAATTTGTTTTCTCTCCATTTCTAGCTGGTTGATGTTACATGGTTAGTATATCTTAAGGAGACATGCTCATATCCAGGATATGACCTTATGATACAAAAGGTCACAGAATAGTTACAGTGCAGGAGGTGGCCATTCGGCCCAGTGTACCTGCATTGGTTCTCGTGCAAATCTCCTGCCTTTTTCCCTATATCCCTGCACTGTTGCTATCGAGGTAATTGTCCAATGCCCTCTTCAGTGGCTCAATTGAACCTGCCTCCACCACATTTCCGGGTAGGGCATTCCAGAACCAAACTACTTGTTATATTCACACCTCGCATTTGCTTCTTTTTCCAAACACTTCTAATCTCTGCCCTCACGTTCTTTTTACCATTATGGGTAGGAACAGCTTCTCCCTACCTGCTCTTTCCAGCCTAATCATGATTTTGCAAACCTCTATCAGATCCCCTCTCAGCCCTCTTCTCTGCAAAGAGAACATGCCCAACTTCTTTCATCTATGCTCACGTTCCTGGACCCCCTCCAGTAAATTGTTTCTGCACACTCTTCTCTCCAATGTGTTCACATCTTTCCTACAGTGTGGCATCCACATCTGTACACAGTAATACCAGCTAAGGTCAGACAAGTTCAACATTGCCTCTACACCAGGGAGGTAATGTCACTGGAATCATAGAATTCCCCACAGTGTGGAAGCAGGCCATTCAGCCCATCAAGTCCACACCGAACCTCTGAAGACCAACCCACCCAGACCCATCCCCTAAGCCTATCCTTGTAACCCCACATTTCTCATGGTTAATCCATCTAGCCTGCAAATCCCTGGACACTATGGGCCAGTTTAGCATGGCCCATCCACCTAAACTGCACATCTTTGAACTGTGGGAGGAAGCTAGAGAGCCTGGAAGAAATCTATGCAGACACAGAGAGAATGTGCAAACTCCTCACAGTTGCCCGAACGTGGGGTCAAACCCAGCTAACCACTGAGCCACCGTGCCACCCTGGATTCATAATCCAGAACCCAGGAGACCAGTTCAAATCCAACTAAGCCATGGTGACATTTGAATTCAATAATCTGGAGTAAAATGCCAGACTAATGCAAAAAGGTTTACCACAGAGGTTGCCTAACAACCTTTAAGGAAGGAAATCTGCCAGCCTTACCTAGTCTGGCCTATACATGCCTTCAGACCCACAGCAATGTGATTGATTGACTCAAACTACAGGTGGCAAACAATAAATTCAATAGGCAATTCATGGACAATGTCTTCACTCAGCAAAGGTGGAACTGGCTACCAAGGGAATAGCTGAGGTGAATAACTTTTGTGCATTTAATAGGAACAAACCCAAGGGGGGAGTCGGGAGTGGAAGGATATGTTGCCAGGGTCAGATGATGGGAAGGGAGACGTGTGGAACGTGAACACTGGACGCCGCACAGATTCTCACCAGCTCCAATATACTCCATGCACCTAGAGCTTGGGGAAGCTGTAAAATGGTAGCTTGTGTTTCAGTTGCTACCACACATCATTAAGCTGCTTACTTGGGCAATGACCCCAATCAAAACAAGTGGCACAGCAAAGGGAGGGGACGTGGTGGGAATTCTCTCACCAACCAATGGGAGCCGGCTGTGGGCCCAATCCTTGATGGATAGAATCCTGACGAAACAGATCCAGACGGAGGTATGGCTGTTAGTATTAACTGCTAACAAGTATGAGCTGAATCACCTTGTACAACATGTTAATCTGACCTCAATTACCACGATAAATAGAGTAGAACACAGATAGCCACGTCTACGTGAAACAATAGATTTTGAGGAGACAGGTCAGTTCTATGCTGCTGCCATCTTGATGAGTGTTATGAGGTGAGATTGGGTTGACTGGGTCCATGTTCATGAGGGTATAAGACAAGTGAGAGGAGATCGGATTGACAGATATATAATTCTGACAGGGCTGAACGGACTGGATGCAGGGATGATATTTCCTCCTGGCTTGAAGAGGGGAGGGGGGTTGTGAATATATTTATCACTGAATAAAATTAAGAAAGAAAGAGATTTCTAGAAGCTAAAGGTGTCAAGAGACACAGGGAGAGGAAGATCAGTGTGGAGATAGAGAGAGAGCGAGCCACGATCATATTAAATGGTAGAGCAGATTTGATGGGCTGAATGGCCAATTATGGTTCCTTTTTTTTGTTTTTAATGTTGAGAGAGTTACCACACTCCCATTAAAAACAAAACCTCCTGCGCCAAGACTGAAGAAAAAATAGAATGCCCTCAGACTGTTTTCCCATCGTCACCAAGACAACAATTACAAATTAAACATTGTACAGCGAAGGAAACTTGACCTCAAAGCATTCCATTCTCAGAACTGGAGAACGATGGTTTATTTTCAAACTCGATTCCTATTCATCGAGCAGCCAGTTTTCCTTAAAACACCCAAACTGTACCAAAACAAACCAAATGGATTTGTTACTCTTATTTCCAAATATGGAAGTACCCAGCATCTTATCAAACCATTCCGGAATCTCTTTCCTCACTGTTCACGCCATAGCCACAGGGAGACATGGCCCCACAGGGCATATAATCGGAGTTGAGAAAGTAACACAGACAGATCTCCCTTTATCTCTCACATCCAGCAAGTGAGTCGTGCCTTACTTTTGAAACGCCCCAGCCTGTGTTACATGGGTATGTCAGAATCAGAAAACACTTTCTGACCAGTTTTCTAAAAATGCACACATCCTGTGAAAGGACAGCCGACTGGGCCCGCATTTATTGCCCACTCCTAACTGCCCATGAGAAGGTGGGGATGAGCTGCCTTCTGGAACCGCTGCAGTCCACGGGGTGTGGGCACACAGAGAGGGAGGAAGCTCCAGGATTTTGACACAGTAACAGTGAATGAACAGCGATAAGTTTCCAGATCAGGTTGGGGAGTGGCTTGGAGGTGAAGTACATGCTGCCACTTTCCTCCTCGGGGCGAGAGCTCACTGGTTTGAAAGGTGTTATCAAAGAAGCATTGGGGAACTGCTGCAGTGCAAACTGTAGATGGTATGGACAGCTGCCGACATGCACTGGATGCTGCAGGGAGTGAATATTTGTGAATCTGCTGCCAATCAAGCAGGCTGCATGGTGCACTGTTTCTCGAGTGTTGTGGGAGAGTATTCCATCACACTCCTGACTTGTACATTGTCCTTCGTGGGTCGGCTCGAGGAGTCGGGAGGCAGCCTCTGCCCTGCTCTTTTACTTATAGTTACATGGTTAATCCAGTTCACTTCTGATCATGGGCATTCAGCAATGGTAATGACACTGAATATCAGGAGGAAAAGGATAGATTCTCTCTAGTTGAGTTTCCAACTTACAGCTTTTACCTCTAAACCCACCCTCTTGGTCATGTTAATAACACCCTTTGACATCACCTCCTGAACACTTCACTTAACCTGTTGATCAGCCATGATCCTATTGAACGAAGGAGTAGGCTTGAGGGGCCATTGGGGCCTACTCCCATTCCTGTTCCTATTGATTGCCATTAACTAGCTTTTCAATTCCCGAGTTTTGCCGAATTCAAATTTCACCATGCTCTATGCCTGAGGTTTTAGATTACTTAGCCCAATGAGATTAGCATTACACCAGCCTCCTCTTTACTGCATTGAAGGATGCTACAACAATGCAACTTGTTATAGCCCTTACATCGTTAAAAATTTCAAAGCAGTCTCTCCCTACACCTCCTGCTTCTCCAGTATAAACATTCCTGGTGTCTTTAATCTCGTGGAGCTCAGGCGCCTGAACCTGAGTAACAAGGTCCGTGATCTCTCTCTGAAATGAGTCATGATCTGCACTGCAGTTTGCAGTAATCCACAGAGGAACAGCAAACGAGGATTCAGAGGCTTAAACACAGCTGTCAATAGACCTGGAATCAGACCCCACTGAAGGACAAATGCTAACAAGCCAAAATGAATCAGTCTTCAGGCCTTCGAAGGGTTAAGGCACTGGATTTGCACCCCAGAATAACTACATGCCAAAGCTTCCAGAATGTTCCAAGTGGAATTATGCAAATATGGCAGAAAGCAGAAAATCCTGAAATTTATTTTGATTTTCAATCTGGCAGCCTTCCCCCTGCTGTTTACTCTTGGCACTTGTCCGAGACCGTACTGCCAAGTTAAATCAACAGTGGGATAGCTCATCAATAACCAACTGAAAGCAGCCAAATTCACTGAGGTCGTGTTTGAATCAGGCAAGTGCCAATTTAAAAGAAAAACAGGCTCAAGTTTTACAGTGTTTTCAGATTACAATGGTGAAAGGAGCACCTGAGTGTTTTGAGAGGTTAGACTGAGGTCAGGAGAAATGTTCTGGTCAATACGTAGCCCTCAGTTACCATCACTTAAGGAGGAGAAATTGGCTGCACGTTGTCACGCTGCTGTTTGGGGGAGCTTGCTGTGCACAAAATGTCTATTGTCTATTGTCTAAAACAAAGCTTTTCACTGTACTTAGATACATGGAACAACAATAAATCAAAGCAAACTTACCATTGGCTGAAAAGCAGATCAGGGTATCCTGAGATTCTAAATGAAATTCAAGGTCCTCTCTCTTCATCTAGATTCAAGAGTTGTACAGCACACAAACAGAACCTTTGGTCCAACTCATCCATGCCGACCAGATATCCTAAATTAATCTAGTCCCACCTGCCAACATTCGGCCCATATCCCTCCAAACCCTTCCTATTCATATACCCATCCAAATGCCTTTTAAATGCTGCAATTATACCAGCCTCCACCACTTCCTTTGACAGCTCATTCCATACCCGTACCACCCTCTGCATGAAGAAGATCCCCCTTAGATCTCTTTTATATCTTTCCCTAAAGCTACGCCCTCTAGTTCTGGACTTCCCCACCCCAGGGAAAAGACTTGGTCTATTTACCCTATCCATGCCCCCCATGATTTTATAAACCTCAATAAGGTCACCCCTCAGCCTCCCATGCTCCAGGGAAAACAGACCCAGCCTGCTCAACCTCTCCCTATAGCTCAAATCCTCCAACCCTGGCAAAATCCTTGTAAATCTTTTCTGAACCCTTTCAAGTTTCACAATGAGGAAGGAGACCAGAATTGCACGCAATACTCCAAAAGTGGCCTAACCAATGTCCTGTACAGCCGCAACATGACCTCCCAACTCCTGTACTCAATACTCTGACCAATAAAGGAAAGCATACCAAACGCCTCCTTCACTATCCTATCTACCTGCGACTCCACTTTCAAGGAGCTAGTATATTATCTTTTTTATATGATAAGGAACACAGACCTTAATAGTTATTGAAATACTGAAAATAAAAAAGTATCAGGTCTATTGATAATTATTGGTATAAAATAATATACATCAAATTGTAATTCAAATGAAATTACACTAGCACCAAAATTGAAGGCAATATCAAAATACTTTCAGAAAAATAAACATGCACTTCAAAACTTCCAATACCAGCAGTCATGCTACAAATTACATTACCAGAGAGAATAGTCACCTCCCTGTAATTTTGCAACATGGAGAATATATCTATATAGAACAACTCTGAGCTAAGTGATCTATTTAAAGAAGCCTTTCTGAATGACCTGATGAATTGAGAAGTTTCTCTGCATTATTAAATTCCATCTTACTTCTGTAGATACAATTTATGATATGTTGTGAACTGTTGTATAATTTTATCACAACACTTACATGACGCCACAAAAAAAAGGCTTCACTTAGACAATACCTTTGAAACACTAAGTGCTTCACTGGAGTGGGAGAAAACACTATTTGACACAGGGCCACATACATACGGAGGCAGTCGAACAGAAGTGAAACACTGCAGATACTGGAGGTCAGAATGAAAACCAAAGTGCTGGAGAAACTCAGCAGCAGCTGTGAAGACAGAAGCAAAGTTAACAAGCTTTCCAAGGAGCTGAAAATGTGTTGCTGGAAAAGCGCAGCAGGTCAGGCAGCATCCAAGGAACAGGAGAATCGACGTTTCGGGCATAAGCCCTTCTTCAGGATCTCCAGCATCTGCAGTCCTCACGTTCTCCTCGAAGCTTTCCAAGGAGTCATTTTCAACTTGTAACATAAACTCTGCTTTTTTTCTCTCTGCACAAATACAGTCAGTCCTGCTGCAATTTTGCAGCACTTAGTTATAGAGATATAGAGCACAGAAACAGACCCTTCCATCCAACTTGTCCATGTCGACCAGATATCCTAAATTAATTTTCTCCCATATCCCTCCAAACCATTCCTATTCATATACCCATCCAGATGCCTTTTAAAATGTCTGTTCCCTTGCTGGGAACTCTCCCACACGGGTTTCTCCAAGGTCAGCTGTGAATTTCGTTGTTTATTGAGTTTTTCTTAGACAAACTCTGAAGTCCAGGGACACTTGAAATCAAACAGAACACTCAGCTGTGCAGATTCGCTGCTCGGTCTGACAGCAGTGCAGGCTTATTTCTCCGTTTGATTTACTGCCCTTGTGGTCACTGCCTTTGTCTATCTTCTTTCCTTTTTAAAGTGCCATTGTTTTGATTTCCCCCCCCCCCAAAGTTTCAAAGCAATGCAACAGCTTAAAAACCAATAATTACTGCTCCTATAATTCGAGAAAATCAGCTTCAACACTGAAAATCTCAAAACAAAAAGGAGCAGCTCTTACAACCATAATTTTTTCCCATCCTCCATCTTGGATTACCCAGAATCCTTTTTGGTTTTTTTTATAAAGACATTAGATTAGGTGACCAAAGCTTTTGAGGGATACCTTGAAGGAGACAAGATAGAGGGATTTTGAGGGCGGAGGGTCAGGTTGTGAATTATAGAATTTAGGGCTTGAACAGCTGAAACAGTGCAAGAATAACCTGAATGTTCCCTCAACATCTCCCTTTGGTTGAATGCTTTGATGCATCACTGAGGTTGGACCGCAGATAAACTGGTTGAGGAGGCGACAACGTTAAGAACTGTTTTAAGTTTAGATTTCCAACTGACACTATTATCCATTAATACTAAATACTGCTATACATGGTAACCATAGATGTACCCGGGTCTGGATTATAGTTACAATATTAAGGACTTCGCTATCTTTGTAGCTTTTTGCCCATGTTCTGTCAAGACACACTCTCATTCTATAGTGTGAAGGGGTGAAGTCCACTCCAGCTCCATCTATGCCGTGCTATTTATACTCGGTGATGTCCGGCTCCTAGGCATCATCACAAGACTGGTCCAGAGTCCTGAAGTCCTTAGACAACAATCTTCAGCTGCCTTTTCAATGTTCCTGGGTATTTGCTTCCCCAAGTCTATGATTACTAACATGGGTCAATGTGAGAGAGTTTCTGACATTATTTCTGAACTTGAGACATTTCAGTGTTGGAGCAGATTTCCTCGAATTCTAGGAGCAGTAATTACTGTTTTTTAAGCTGTTGCATTGCTTTGGAACTTTCGGAGGGAAAAATAAACAAACGCAGTTGAAGCGGAAGCCATTTCCGATTTATGCTTTTCTCTAGAAAATCCTCTCAGATCCTTCAAAGTAGAAAGATGAGCATTTATCTCTATTCTCTCCTCATTCTACAGTGCAACCGGTAGCTGTCCTCCCCAAGGCCTCACCTCACCATCATCAAGACAAACGCAATGCTCTTGTTACACACCTTCCACTTGGGATCACAGCTCGATGGCCTAATCACATTACACCAAGTAATGTGATAGCCATTAGTAGAGGGTGATTCGGTTGTCAGCTCTTTCTTTGTACTTATGTCTTTGAAGCTACGTTCTGCGGTTTAATCACCAGGGCAACAACAAAGTCAACAAAAGACCTTTGTTCCTGCATACAAACAATCAACAAAAATACATCACTGCATTGAGTAACCAGTCAGTCCTCCAAGGATCTGCACAGATACGTCACTTTGGTCTGGCATTTCAGTGCGGGAGTCCTGTATTGTCAGAGATATTGTCTTTCAAAAGAAATTTAACAGAGAAAAGTTGACAGGACAGAGAGAGCAGGCAGGATCTATAGATTCAGTCTAACCCCAGCTTCCAGTTCTTTGAGTCGTACCATTTCTGTTCCAGTACCAAGCCCATATCTGGTGAATTTAGATCAAGAGGAGAGTTTCTGCCTTTGCTGCCCTGTTCCAGACCACCAGTACCTACTGGGTGAAACAAAAAAAATTCTTATCCTTCCATTGATTACTTTATATCGATGTCCCCTGGATGCTGACCTCTCTGTTCATGGCAATAGCTCCTTCCTGCCCAGGTACGGTTAAAACCCCATCTACCTGTACAGGTCATTGATTCAACATTACTATTTGAAAGGACAAGACGTGGTTAGGGGCAGAGGAGAGCAGTTTTCTTGGTCTAATAAATCTTTGTACTATTATGTCTATATTCTAACAAGACCATCCAGATTCTGCAGTGTAATCTGATGTGTAAAGTGGTGTAGTCCAGTCTAGCTCCATCCACACTGTGCTATTTATACTCTGTGATGTGCAACTCCTGGACATCATCACAAGGCTGTTCCAGGATCCTGAAGTCCTTAGAGACCAATCCCCAGCTGCATTTTCAATGTATTTGTTTTCCCAAGTCTATGGCTTGGCTTAACATGGCTCATTGTGAGAGTTTGACATTATTTCTGAACTCCTCCACCCTTTACCAATGCAGTTGAAGCTGAAGCCATTTTCCAATTTACTGCATTTAGCTCTCGATCAATACTGTTAAAACATAGATTGGCCTATCATTTCTTGGGTGGCCTTGCTGTGCAGAACAAAATCGGCCAATCTATTTGCTAACATAATCGGGACAACACTTCAAAAGTAATTAATTGTCTGTGGAGCACTTTGAGACATGGTGGCCATGAGAGGTGCTATATAAATGTGCGCTGTTTCATTCCTGCCATTTTGTAAATTGGACCATTCATCATCCTGCTTTTCAGCCTTTGTTCCTTACACAACAAAAAGAGTGAGACTTAGGCTTGCTGAAATAATTCACCTCGCTAGCTGGCAATGATGGATGGCACATGCAAGCGGTGGCATCTTTCACCATCCTCTTCCAATCATCAGCCAAGAATAAAAGATCATAAAGCAGTGACAAGAGACAAGGCCCTGCAAATCTGTTCCTGCACATCGTTCAGAATCCCCAACCCAACCCAATCGCACTCATTGGTTAGCACTGCTGCCTCACAGCCCCGGGGACTGATTCGATTCCAGCCTCAGGCGATTGTGTGTGGAATTTATGCATTCCTTCAGAATCTGCATGCGTTTTCTCCGGGTACTCCAGTTTCCTCCCCCTATCCAAAGATGTGCATGTTATGGTGAATTGGCCATGCTAAAATTGCCCACAGTGTTCAGGGATGTGTAGGCTAGGTGCATTAGTCAGGGGAAATGTAGAGTAATAAGGTAGGGACGTGGGTCTGGGTGGATGACTCGTCAGAGGGTCGGTGTGGACTTGTTGGCCGAATGGCCTGCTTCCACACTGTAGGGATTCTATCATGATTCTATAATAACCCGTACGTCCAACAAAGTTTCTACAAAGATTCTGTTTCAGGCAGACCAACAGAATATGTGACTGAAAGCTGGAAGTGAAAATAAAATTGCCTACATTCCTCATGTACATTGAAAGGGTGATAAGTGGCACAACATTACACTGAATTTGATTTCAACCTAGCTACAGATTAAGAACCCTGGGTCAAGAGAAGGATTTTCCAGACTTTTTGTCTACAACTTGGCCCAGGGTTTTATTTTGTTTTGTATTTCTCCTGGGAGATCAATTTTTGATCTCCCAGGGTCACTGGACCCATAACTTTAATTCTGTTTCACTCTCCACCGATGCTGCCAGACCTCCTGAGTTCCTCCAGCAATATGAATATGGGGCCAGGATAGATGGATTAGACAACAATCCCATCCGTCATTGGTCAGACATTTACGTCATCATTAACCATTTCTCACCTTTGGGCAAATTTATATGGAAAACGACAGAATATAACATCGAAACAGTGTTTCACTCTGTAATGGATGTAATAGCAGAGCATTTCAAAATACATAACATAATTAAGAAAAATCAGCAGGATTCATGAAGAGGAAAGGACTGGGAGGTTTATTTGTAAGGAGACGTTGGGATGGTTTTGCCTGGAGCGTAAGAGCTTGAGGGGCTACCTCAGAGGTCTATAAAATCACGAGAGGCTTAGATAAAGGTAGATGTCAACAGCTTTTCCCCACAGTCGGGGAGTCTAAAACTAGAGGGCATAGGTTTAAGGTGAGAGGAGAGAGATACAAAAGGGGTCCAGAGGGACAATTTTTTTTTCCCCCAGAGAGGTTGGTGAGTGTCTGGAATAAGCTGGAGGCAGCAAGTACAATTTTGTCATTTAAGTAACATTTGAACAGGTACATGATGAGATAGGTATGCAGGGTTATGGACTAAACACAGGCAAATGGGCCTAGTCTAATTGTGAAAACTGTGCAGCATGGACAAGTTAGGCTGTACATCTCTATGACACATTTATTAGAATTCTTGGAGGCGGTATCACCAGAATAGATAAAGGAGAACCAGTAAATGCATTACTTTGGCATTGCCAAAAAGTGTTCAGGAAGGTTTTGCATCAAAACTATTAATAACAGTCCGTGGTATCGGAGATGGCAAATTAGCATGGATAGAGGATTGGCTGACTAATAAAGAGTTGGGATAAAAGGGAGCATTTTCAGAATGGCAACCTGTTTACTAGTGGAGTGCTTCAGGGATCAGTGTCAGGATCACGATTATTTACAACGTATTAATGGTTTGGTAAAGGGAAGTAAATATACTTTAGCCAGATTTGCAGACCACGCAAAATTAGACAGGAAGGCAAACAAACAGTGAGTATGATACACGGAGGGAACTGATCAGGTTAGGTCGGTGGGCAAATTCTTGGCAGATGGAATACGATGAGAGAAGATGTGAAGTTATGCACTTTATCAGGATCAATCAAGGAACTGAATACTATTTAAATGGACAAAAACTTCAGAAGGCTGCAGCACTGAGGGGTTTGGAGGTCCCCATGTATTAATCACAAAAATCTAGCATCCAAGTTCAGCAGAAATTAGAAGGTATTTGGATTTTTGGCCTTTATTTCCAAGGCAACAGGGTATAAAGAAAACAGGGAAGGCATCTGAAAACTATTCAAGGCACTAACTAGAGCACACCTAGAACACTGTGGACAATTCTGTGCCCTTTATCTAAGGAAAGATATCCTGGCGTTGGAGGTACTCTGGAGAAGGTTCACCCCAGCTAGACAGGGACTTTTATACGAGGAGAGGTTGAGCAGATCGGGCTTGTATTTATTGGAGTTAATAAGAATGAGAGGCAACTTTATTGACACGTAGCAGAGTGCTAGAGAACTGTCAATGGGGAAAAGTTGCTTCCCTTTGTGGGAGAGTCTCAGACCAGAGGGCATCTTTGATTAAAGGTTGCCAACTTAAGACAGAAAGGAGGAGGAATTCTTCTCTCAAGGTAATGGATCTGTGAAATTCTTTTCCAAAGGACTGTTGAAGGCTGGGTTATTAAGTATATTCCAAGGCTGAGGAAGATAGATTTTTAATTAGTAAGGGCATCAAGGGTTATGGAGACAAGGCAAGAAAATAGAGTTGAGGATTATCATAACAGCTCATGATCTCATTGAATGATAGAGCAGACTCAGTGGGCTGAATGACCTATTTCTTCTATATTTTATAGGCTTCTGATCTCCCTAACAGTAAGAAGCCCAGTACTATCAACAACAACTGTAAAAAGACTTGCACTAATTAAAGTACTTCCCACAACCGAGTGCTTTATAGCCAATGAAGTACTTTTGTAATGTTATGTAGGAAAGATGGCAACCAATTTACACACAGTAGGCTCTCACAAGCCTACCAGATGGGTTTTCGTTTGTGATGTTTAATGAAGGATAAATATCATCCTGGACACCAGAGACCTCCTGTGCATTTCTTCAAAACAGTGGCACGGGATATCTTACATCCACCTGGGCAGGGCGTCGAGAACGCAGTGTTTCATCTGATCTTGGAGTGCAGCATTAATACTCGAATGAATTGTCAGTTTTCAGTTCTGCCCTCAAACGCTGGAGTGTGCGTCTTCAACCCTGAGTCTTGTCACCGAGAGGAGTGTCATTATGCCAATCTGCCCATCAGTACAACATGCCTGAGTCAAATTAATACAACAAGAGAAATTAAAACCACCAGGATTGGCAGCAACCGGGTTTGTTGGCATAAACAATTATTCAAAAGAGTTTAAATCCAACAATGCCCTTTTAGTTTCATCAAATACAACAGGCTCAGGTTATGGTGTCATGATTCAGCTGCAGGTATTCATCTCAAAGCACCTTGTTAGTCATTTGCTGTAGCCTATGGTTAATCGAAGAGATTATTTAACTGCTGGGTACTACAGACAATTGGAGCCATGGAGGACAGGGCAAGTTACAGGGATTTTCAGGCAGGCGTTTGTAATTGGAGCCTATCGGCTGAACTTCAGTAGCCCCCATGCTTAATGGAAACATGCACAGTATCGTCAGTGATGTGCAAGGTCTCTATACAACCTGTGATGAGGCATGTTTGTGCAGGCTTGTTGCTGGGGCACAGTTTGATAACAGTGGGTAATGTTCTTTCTTGGTGCCTAGATGGTCTGAAGGACCCTTGGACTAGGATAGCCGAAGTTTACAAAAGTGGATTTTCCTTTTAAGAAAAAGAAAGGCTCTTCTGGAGCCACCTCTAGAACCTCTGGAAAATGCTGACTTCGCCAATTCTGGCTGCTTGTACATTCCCCTCAACCAAACATTGGTGACCACACCTTCACTTGCTGAGGCCCTGAGCTCTGGGATCTCGGTCTAAAACACACTCCCTTCCTCCTTCATAAATGTTCCTTCTACAATGTGTAGGTGCCGGTGTTGAACTGGGGCGGACAAAGTTAAAAATCACACAACTCTGTCCTTAGGTTATAGTCCAACAGGATTATTTGGAAGTGCAAACTTTTGGAGCGCTGCTCTTTCATCAAGTAGCTAGCGGAGTCAACCGCGACATGAAGGAGCCAGTGCTCCAAAAGCTTGTACTTCTCAAACCCGTTGAACTATAAAGTGGTGCAATTTCTAACTATGTCCCTTCTAAACCTACCTCTGACCAAGCATCCATTTAACCCCCTCCTCATAGCTCCTATTTCTAGGAACAGAATTCTTTTGTCTGGGTATGCCCTATGAAATGGCTTGGGATGATTGCCTACAGTCAGGCTGCTACATAAATGCAGGTACTGACGTGTAGGAGTGTGGCGTTTGCTGGAATGTATGTTAAGGGTGAGGTGTGGCAGCCAATGGAACAGCCACAGCAATATCAGCAGCATTTACTGTTCTGAATAGAACCATTCACAGCAAAAGCGTTGATGAAATTAAAACAAGAATTTTTCTGTACATTTCCTTTGTGGTTTAACTTTTAGAGGGTTTGCTCCTGGCAGGAGTTTTCCACTGAGCTCTGCTGCTAACAGTCTGGATAAGCTACCTTTTCAATCACAGCATTTTTCTACAATGAATCACGGGGGTTCCCGTGACAGTCAATGTTTAATATCTGACTGGTGTATCCTAGCAACATACTGGTCTAAGGCATGTATACAGAGCTGGAGCTGAATAGGAACTTCCACTAAACTACCTACTTCACAGGGACTGGTTCAGGTCAGCAAGATACAAGACTTGAGAAGCCCCCTTCATTTTGTAGGCACTTCACAGACATCACAACTCAGGGCAACTTTAGTACCACTTTTGAACTGTACCTGACATTATACCGTGCGAAGAGAGAGCCTGTGCAGATGACAACGTTATTCTTGACGATACAGGGACTGTCTCTGCCAGGAAACAAACGTATGCCACTCAGCAAATTACTGAACCTCAGCTCAGACAGCCCAGTAAGGACTATGGCAACTTTACTTTAAGACAGCCCATAAAGGAGAAAGGAACAGAAAGAGCAATTCAGGTGGGATGGAGAGCAGTGGGAGGAGCCTGTTGTAGGAGGAGAGGGGGTAAAGACCCAGATGGATAAGATTGGATGAACGACCATCTTTGGACACAGAATCAGTAAGCACAGATCGAGGCCATGTAGCCCATCAAGTGCCTGCAAGCTCTGTTAAAGAGCAAACCACCTACTGTCTTCTCTCTACACCCCGGCAAACTTTTCCCTTTCCGACAAAAATCCAACAGCTTTTTTGGCAGCTCATTCCAGAACCGACTTACTGACCAAGTGAAAAGGGATTTAGTCAGCCATTTCTTCTTTGGACAATCACTTTCACTCTGTGCTTTCTGGTTCTTGAACCATCCAGCAACAGGAACAATGTCTTCCCACGTACTACACCCAGAGTGTTCAGGATTTTGAACATCTTAGTCTAATCTCAGCCTCCATATATCCAAAAAGAAGTCCTCCAGTGTCTCCAGATCAGAGAAACCAACCTTTCCCATTTCTGAACACATTCTTTTGAATCTTTTGCATACTGCATACATATCCTTCGCAATCCTTCTGAACCATTTACTGTGCTTACTCTACCTTTCCAGAGACTGAGGCACTAGCTAGGAAACAAATGTATGCTACTCAGCAAATTACCGAACCTCAGCTCAGACAGCCCAGTAAGGACAATGGCAACTTTACTTTCCAACGCTTTCAGTTTTTACTTCAAACTTCCAGCAGATATGCTGTGTTTTCGAATATCTGAGGGAGAGCATCTGTTCAGTAATATTTCTTGCTAATTTCCCCACCCATATGCTGTTAAATGCTGAGGAATGTTTTGTTTTGAATAGACACTATGTGGATGGAAGTATTTGATTGGTGAACCGGAATACAAACTGCTTCCTAGCCAATTGCACAGCTTCGTCTTGGGATGACCACTAAGCCTGTCTCAGTTAGCAGTGCATCTCCCATGGCGCTGAAGTTTGTGGCTTTCTGATCGAGTTCTATAGCACATTGTCTGGTCAGGCCCCTGGATGTTGTAACTGGGGTGTGTGTGTGTGGGGGGGGGGGGGTGGAAATGTACACAGTCAAACGTACACACAATGCTCCGGGGAAATCCCGGGAAAACACTCGAACCACACATACACTCCTTGGAAGCATGACACTCTTCAACAAAGGTTAAGGTTTCCAAGAGAGATTTCGATTGGAAGGAGAGATATCCAACCACAGAAGGCTCTCAAATGATACACTCTTTTAAAGTACAGGGCGTGATGCTTTGGATCTGCATTAAAATGAATTTAAAGATGTCAGTCAAGCATCACCAGGATCCCATTGATGTGAATGCAAGCGTTGCAATAAGACTGCAACATAGGGTTGTGTTGTAGCATTCCGCATACTTACAGTAATTAAGCTTTGCTGTACTGCAATGCAGACCTCATAGAAGTGATGAGTGCAGGACAGTTAGACCACACTATCTCTCCATATCTCTCTCTCTCTCTTTCTCACACATACACAAACACAGAATAGGACATGATTCTCCCTCTCGCCTCTCACCAAACAGACTCTCACAAAGAATGTCGGACATGGTTCCACCACGCCCCAAGCCCGCAACCCGTCTAACAAAAAAGCTAGCTTACTCTGTCTTAAATAAACACAATGATCCAGGCTGCAGAAGAAAATTCCACAGTCAAGCAATCCTCAGACTAAAAATTCTCTTCATCTACTTTGATTCCTAAACTGTGTCCCCTGGTTCCAGCCTCTCCCATACAAGAGGGGGCATCCTCCCAGTGACTGCCCAATCGAGAACACTCAGGATCGGACAGGTTTCAGTAGGATCGCCCCTCAATAGGCCCAACCTGCTCATCCTTCTTCAAAATTAAAGCCCTTCATCCCCAGCAATGAGTTGAGTGAATCTTCACCAAACTGCTTATAACACAATTCAAGACTTTTTCAAATAAGGAGGTCCAACTCATACACCGGGTCAATAACAAGGGGCATAACTCAAAATGCTTAACAAAGGGTATCATTTTAAGGTGGAAGGCAGACGTTTGGAGGGAACGTCAGGAAAATCCTTTTATAAAATCTCTTATGAATCTATTATAAGTGTTGGTTGTTTATTCAAATGGTATTTCCACCCATTCCCTTTGGAGCTAGCTTTTCCTTGATTTTGTGTATCAAATAGAGACTCGAGGAGTTACCATCAGCAGTTACCATCCAGCAGTACAGTCAGTTCTGATATAACAAGATAGTTCTGTTTTTGTGTGATCTTGTGTTAAAAGAAAATCATGCAACAGCCACGCCATTTAAACTAATGGGGCCGGAACCACATTATAGCCAATACAGGTAAGGAAAGTTCCTGTTCTACAAATAACGGCCTAAATTCTTCAATCGCATTAAAGCCAATTCACACTGAAGAAACACAGGCTATCGCAGAACTGACTCTATCAGCGTTGCCCTTCAGTGTCTATCCAACAATGGGTTAACCACACTCACTATAACATTGGAATGCTGAGGCTGAAACTCGCCATTCCATTAAAACAGCCAGTTTTGTTAAAAATCAATCTTCGCCATTCCTTACACCTTTTGTAAAGCTGCCATGAATGAAAAATGGCTTCGCCTCTCATGATTCATTGCTGCTTGATTTTAATCACTCCGAGAAAGAGAAAACACGCCAGCCTATTCACATTAGGGGCTTTACACAAAAGCATTTTGTCGCTACACACAGGTAGTAGTCAAACACTGTTGGATACGTGCTCAGAATCTCCACACTCACCATCCATCAGCAACATGTGCTTATACAGAACAGCCAGTCATCTCAAAACACAAGTTTTGAGGGAGGTGTGAACAGGGATGGATCCCCAGCGCAAGGTGGTGAACAAATTTGCAGCTATGGCTATTGAAGAGAAGGGTCATCGAGTCATACAGCACAGAAACAGGCCCTTCAGTCCAACTCACCCATGATGACCAGGTTTCTTTAACTGAACTAGTTCCCATTTGCCTGCGTTTGGCCCGTATTCCTCTAAACCTTTCCTCGCCAAGTCCCTGTCCAAATCGTTGTAATTGTACCTACCTACATCTGCAGCTCATTTCATATATGCACCAGCCTGTGTGGGAAAAAGTTCTCCATCAGATCGCTTTTAAATCTTTCTCCTCTCACCCTAAACCTAGGCCCTCCACTTTTAAATTATTGTACCCTGGGGAAAAGACCTTGGCTATTCATCCTATGATCCCCATGATTTTACAAACCTCTACAACCTCTACCTCTACCAGCCTCTGATGCTCCAGGGACAAAAGTTCCAGCCTCTCCTTACAACCCAAATCCTCCAGTTTCCATAACATCAGAGTAAATATTTCTGCACCCATTCCAATTTAATCATTCCAGGGACTGTGTTCCACATGATACAGGCACCAGATCTGGCATCAGTGCACTAGGCTGCACCAGTAGGAGAGCATTTATCATGTACTTTGGAAATAGGTTTTTATGCAGCGCTGCTCCAGAGCTCCTTGGGTTAAATTCAAGAGAGAAAAGGTGGAGAGCTCCCCAATCAGTATCCAACAATCCACAAAGGATCTTAGACAAAATTAAACTGCACATTTCTTTTGATATACATTTCTGCAGAGTAATGACAGCAGCTGCTTTTGGAGCAGCCTTCATTATGAAGGTAGCCTTGAGAACACTGTCAGAGTTGCGTGGGTCGTGGTCGAGTGCTCTCCGATGAGAGTTATTTCCCCTGCTCCGTGAGCTGGTGCTGAATGTTAAGGAGGAGGAAAAGCACTAGCTCGGAATCCCAGCTCCCCGGAGAGCACCGATCGATGGGCCTAGAATGTGCAGGGCTCCGTGACACCTCTCTCCTGCTGCGGTTTGCTGACTGCACCCTTTGTCTGAGGTGCCCGCAAAGACTCAGCAGCACTCAGACACGGAAAATAAAACTGAGCTAACCCTGTCAGTACTGAACGGGGAGGCCAGACAGAACCCACTGCTGGGGCATTCATCCAGGCAAAAATAAACCAGCAAGAACAAAGTAGAGGCAAATGTTTGCAGATGAACGTTTGGAGTGAATTTAACCATTTCCATGGGATCAGTTTTACCATCAGCTCTGATGAAGAGTCATCTAGACTCAAAACATTAGCTTGCTCTCTCTCTCTCTCTCCACGGATGCTGCCTGACCCGCTGTGATCTCCAGCATTTTTTTGTTCTGAACAAACTCTCCACTGGGAGACAGTAGGGGCTGCAGATGCTGGAAGTCAGAGTCAGTAGATGTGAAGCTGGTAGAGCACAGCAGGTCAGACAGCATCCGATGAGCGAGAGAGTCAACGTTTCAGGAATAGGGAGCGGGAGGGAAGCCCAGAAGTAAATAGAAGGGTGCCCAAAATTCACAAACCTGACTGCCCCGGCTGACCCATCATCTCAGCCTGCTCCTGCCCCACCAAACCTATCTCTGCATACCTTGACACCGTCCTGTCCCCCTTGGCCCAGGATCTCCCCACATACATTCAGGACATCAACCAAGCCCTCCACCTCCTCAGTGACTTTCGTTTTCCCGGCCCCCAATGCCTCATCTTCACCATTGACATCCAGTCCCTGAACACGTCCATCTGCCATGATGGAGGCCTCCAAGCCCTCAGTTTCTTCCTCTCCCGCCGGCCCAACCAGTACCCTTCCACTGACACCCTCATTCGATTTGTTGAACTGGTCCTCACACTCAACAATTTCTCCTTTGAATCCTCCCACTTACTCCAGACCAAAGGGGTAGCCATGGGCACCTGCATGGGACCCAGCTATGCCTGCATCTTTGTCATGTTCATGGACTTGTCCATCTTCAGCAGCTACACTGGCACCATTCCCCACGCTACATCACTGACTGTATCGGCGCCACCTCGTGCTCCCAGGAGGAGGATGAACAGTCCATCAACTTCACAAACACCTTCCACCCTGACCTCAAGTTCACCTGGACCATCTCAAACACCTCCCTCCCCTTCTTGGACCTCTCCATCTCTATTTCCAGCGACTGACTCAACACAGACATCTACTTCAAACCCATTGACTCAGACAGCTACCTGGGCGACACCTCCTCCCATCCTGCCTCCTGTCAAACTGCTATCCCTTATTCCCAATTCCTCCACCTCTGCTGCATCTGCTCTCAGGAGGACCAATTCCACCACAGAACATCCCAGATGGCCTCCTTCTTCAATTTCCACAATTTCCCCTCCTACATGGTAAACAATGCCCTCCAGAGCCTCTCCTCCATTTCCTGCACCTCTGCCCTTGATCCCCACGTCCAATCACAACAAAGACAGAACCCCCCTGGTCCTCACCTTCCACCCCATCAACCTCAATATACATTGCACCATCCTCCGCCATTTCCGTCACCTACAAATGGACTCTTCCTGCAGAGATATATTTCCCTCCCCTCCCCTATCTACGTTGCGTAGCAACCATTCCCTCCATGACTCCTTTGTTAGATCCATGGCCTCCGCCCACCACCCCACCCTCCCCAGCCACTGCAGGAATTGCAAAACCTGCGGTCACACTTCTCCCCTCACCTCTGTCCAAGGCCCCAAAGGATCTTTCCACATCCAGAGATTTACTTGCACTTCCATACACATCATCTACTGCTTCCTTTACTCTCGATGTGGTCTCCTCTGCATTGGGGAGACAGGACACCAACTTCTGGAATGTTTCAGAGAACATCCCTGGGACACATGCACTAAACAACCCCACCGCCCTGTAAATGAACATTTAACTTCCCCTCCCACTCCAACAAGGATATGCAAGTCCTGGGCCTGCTCCACCACCAAACTCTAGCCACCTGATGCCTTGAGGAAAAACCCCTCACCTTCCACCTCGTGACCCTCAACCACACAGGATCAATGCCGATTTCACCAGTTTCCCCATTTCCCCTTTCCCACCTTATCCCAGATCCAACCTTCCAACTCGGCACCATTCTCCTGGGCTGTCCTACCTATCCATCTTCCTTCTCACCTATCTGCTCCGACCTATCACCTACATCTACCTCTCACATTCCTAGCTACCTTCCTCCCCAGCCACAACCCCATCCCATTTCTCTCTCAGCCCCTTGGGCCACCCCACCATTCCTGATAAAGAGCTTATGCTGCCTGACCTGCTGTGCTTTTCCAGCACCACACCCTTCGACTCTGATTTCCAGCAGTCCTCATTTTCTCCCTGGGTGATAGGTGGATGCATGTAGGGGGTTATTGTGATTGGTCAGTGAGAAGGGAGGAGCAGATAGGTGAGTAGGAAGATGGACAGGTTAGAATAGGTCAGGGAGTGAGGAGGAGGGGTCACTCTCCACTGGCTTCCTGGGAGTTGTTGGGAGACTCTGGATTGGCACTGGACAAAATGGAGATGGTTCATCTAGGAGAGCTGTCAAGAGACTTCATTGGGAACACACAGGGCCCAAGCTGAGACACTGGAGGTCACACACAAACCTCCTACCAACCCAGCGGCCCCCCACTTCAGACATCAAGTGACCCCACATGTGATAGAGTCTGTAGGCCACGCACTGGGGTCAGCAGCCATTTCTAAACCCATGAAACTGGAGTGGAAAGGAGACACCTTTCGGAGAACCTACTTCGAGTCATCAGAGCATAGGAAGAGGCCATCCGGACCATACTTGGCATGCTTATCCGTAGGGTGTAGGAGAAAATGCTGAAATGTACTGAGCAGGGTCAGGTAGAGCGTGCAGTGAGATAACAGAGTCAGTATCCCAGGCTGACGACATTGCACCAAATCCAGGTTTTAGGTTGGTGGAGAGGCAGGAAAAGCAAGGAGTGGAGGGGGGAACAGAGGGTGGTTTGCAGAAACAGTCAGAATAGTACAAGTTGCCCTACCTCTGCCTGGGAAATTATCAGCTGACCCCACTTCCACCACTGGCTGGGGGCACAGGATTCCGAGAAAAAAACACACACACACACACACACACACAATCCATCCTGTGAAATCCTCTCAGGATCTTGAATACCCACCTCTCTAAGCTCACCACTTATTTTTACCAAACTTCAACGATAGAAAACACACAATCTGTGCAACATTTCCTCCTCCAACAATCCCAGGATTCAGCTGAATGAACATTCCCTGAACTGTTTCTAGCACAGCTATATCCTTCCCTAAACAAAGAGACTGAGATTCTACACGTTAATCTGAGTATGGCTTTCCCCACAGCCTTGGGAACCTGTAGCAAAACACCCTGGTTTTTAAATATCTCTTCCTCTTTTCCATAAGTGACAATATTTCAAGTTGACGTCCTCATCATTTCCTGTTCCCACAGACTAACTTTCTGATTCATAGATTAAGACACCCAGATCCGTTAGCACCTCGAAATTCCGCAATCTTTCTCCATTTCAATAATATGCCGCTTTTCACAGGTTATTGATTTGTAATTCAATAAGGCAACATTTTTGACTGATATACTTTGAAAAAAAGAGAGTGATAGCCACCGTGTGGAAGTTTGCAAATTCAATACTTACATTTGCAATGACCTATCCATATGCATCCCTAAAATGGCCTGCGAGTGAATGAATTGATCATAGTGATTCCCTTGGTTACTAAATGGTGGTAAATGTTAGTTAAAGCTTGAGGTGACCACTGCAGAGGTGCAAGGGTGAAATGTCACTGTCTAATGTCTTTGAGCCATAGTATGCTAAGGGGTTACAACCTGTGCTATGCACCTCACAGATGATGATACACTTTGCAAAGAACATAAGTATTGGAAACATAATGGAGTCAAACAGCGTGTGTAAGAGAATTTTACTCTTTCTGTAATTTTCAACTTGAATCCTTCTCCCTGACATTTTGTAGATATTAAGAACATTTCAATGTATGGAGTGGAATGTGCTGGATGGGAGAAGTTGAATGTTACTGCATATTCAGGAATATTCAAGTTCAAATGCTTTGTAATTGACTTTTAATCAAACAAGTTTTACTTAGTGGGTTTTTGAGGAACATATAGAGTTTGTTCAGTAAATATAGACACGTAATTCATTTATTGTTTGTGCCTGGCAACTTTTTATTCAAAGTGTAAATCTGACAGAGAAATATTTTGTCAAGCAAACATATCAAGGGATAGGGACCAAGGTATGGATTTGGGCTGGAGATCAGCCATGAATGGCAGAACAGACTTGAGGGGCTGAATGGCCAACTCTTGTCCCAAAAGTGATGGCACCTGTAACAATATTTCCATAGCAACCTCTGTCACGAAATCAGTGATTATAATTGGACAACACACATTAGATTTTAGCTGTGTGTAAATTGGTTTTGTGACCAATGGAGCTTGCGCAATACAAATGCAAGTAAATATCCTTTTTGTACTGGGGGCTGGGGGGGGAAAACAGCATCATTACTTAGTGACAATCTCCTGCTTTTACCCCATGCTCTTGCAAATTTTTTATATCCTAATAACTGTTCAATGCCTCCTTGAATGCTTCAATTAAACCTGCCTCCACCACATTTCCAATGTCCTGTGAAGCAGGTGAGGCTACCTCGTTGAATGGTTTTAAAGTCAGAAGTCATATGACACCAGGTTATAGGCCAACAGATTTATTTGAAATCACAAGTTTTCAGAGTGCTGCCCCTTCTTCAGGTGCAGTCCACTTCATCTGTTAAAGGGGCAGAGCTCTGAAAGCTTGCGATTTCAAATAAACCTGTTAGACTATAACCTGGTGTCATGGGATCTTTAACTTTGTCCACCCCAGTCCAACACTGGCACTTCTATGTCACTGTACAAATGCAGCATCACTTTCATGCTCTTGTAGTCTGTGTCCTCATTAATAAAGCCTATATATTATATTAACTGCTCTGTCCACCTTTAATCACCTGTACATGCATATACCCACATCCCACTACCATTGTATCGTCTTTCAATGCTCTCCCCTAACCAAATTTCAGAAGAAATAGGCATAAAACTGAACAGGGATGGCACACTCAAACCCCAGAGCTTAGAGATGGAACAAACCCAGAAAGCTCAAGGGTATTATTATTAATAAAATTGATGACTGTGGTTTAAGACACGACTTGCTGAGGTGTCAGGGAGCTCTTTGCGTCTTCAGGCCCACAGATTTTATTTTCATTTGCTTTCTGGCTGTAGACATTGCTGCCTAGAGGTCAGCATTTATTGGCCATCTCCAACTGCTTAGACAGTAGCAACGTTGCTGTGGGTTGGCCAGACCAGGTCAGGACAGCAGATTTCCTTCCCCAGATGACATTAGCGATCCAGATGGATTCTCCTGACGCTCGACATAGTTACACGGTCAGCATGAGGCTAGCTTTATCAATGCAAACCTTTATCAAATTTCACCATCTGCCCCAGTGGGATTACAACCTGCACGTCAGCCTTCGGTTCTGGATTACAAGTCCAATACCTTACCAGTACAGGGTTGCCTGCGGCTTTTCCCAACATAATGGCAGTCACAGGCTTCAAAACAATTTGATGTTAGGAATGCATTGGGGCATCTTAAAGGTAGTATAAGGCTCTCTATTGATGATATTCTTTAAAGATAGGGATGGTTATGAATACAGCTGAGGCAAGCCATTTTTAAAGCTTAGCCAACGAGCAGAGAAGTGAAGAAAGCAAGCCAGAATGGCTCATGTTTGTAAAGCATCTTTCATGACCCCAGGACAACTCATGCACTCTACATTGATGACATAATTCTGTAGCATAGCCTTTGAGCTAACTTAGGAAGCAATGATGGAACACACAACCCTCCTGTAGTGTTGGAGTTTCAAATGGGAGAGTTGGATAGACACAGAGAGATAATGCTCAGTCGGGTGAAGTAGCTCCTGCAAAAGGAAATAGACGGGTGCCTGCTATGAGAGTAATAGAATTTTAACAAATATCAACAATCCCCAGGCTTTGAGCATTATTTTTACAGAAAAATAAATGAAGTAACAATTTCAAGTGAGTTAATAGTTGTATTTTGAAAGGGTTGAGAGATAGGATGAAGGACAAAGTGCCCCATGATGTAGTCACAACCCATGGGCTTTTGAATTGAACACAGTCAATGGGCTGAATGGCCTGTGTTTCAGACCTCAGCTTCAGGAACAATTTTTAAGACTATCTTTGTTCCCGATTATTATCCTACTACTTGTCTTGTTCAGTTGAATTCGCTATTTCAACATGCAGACTATATGGAAGGAGGCCACTCAGCTCCTCATGTCTGTGCTGTGCTTCTGAATCAAATAAAGCCCCACTTTCCTATCCTGGTTTCAGATCTTATGAAGTCATAGCTAAGGAGTCATATAGCACAGATACAGACCCTTCGGTCCAACCAGTCCATGCTGACCATAATCCCAAACTAGTCCCATTTGCACCTGGCCCATATCCCTCCAAACCTTTCTCATTCATGTAATTATCCAAATGTGTTTTAAACATTGTAACTATACCCCCATCCACCATTTCCTCCAGATGTTCATTCCACATATAAATCATTCAGTGAGAAAAAAAAATTGCCCCTCATGTCTTTTTAAAATCTTTTCCTCCTTAAAAATATGTCCCTTAGTCTTGAAATCCTCCACTCTCAGGAAAAGGCATCTGCTATTCACCTCATCTATGACCCTCATGATTTTATAAACCTGTACAAGGTCACCTTTCTTATTCTTTATATTCCTTCTTTTCAAATATCTATCTTTTGAAAGATGCCAGTATCTGCCTGCCATGTTTCAACAATGCTTTGTGCCGGTGCCCATTGCACCGAGCTCATGGGACAGGGCAGTCTTGCAGCAATGCTTTGCTGTCGAGGATGCCCTGTATTCCCAGCTGGACCGTTTCCCTGTCAGCACAGAGATGTCAAACAGTGCACCAGCTCACTGGCTTTCACTGCAGTCACTCAGTGCAGCCACTTTTAAGTATTATTTCATCTGCCAATGGACCAGCAGAGAGAGAGGCAAAGCCAACATGCCCTCACTCCCACTGCATCCAAATCACTCATTAACTGCAGACGGTCCTCGAAGAGGCTTTTATAATTCTTTTCTTTGGAAAAAAAGAGTGACGACAGCTCATTAGTCAAAGAAAGTAGAGCGTGTCAACACAGCAGAATGCATAAATGATTAAAAATCACAAAATTTACTAATTAAAAACTATTTGAGCATGTTACCTCATTCCCCAAACAGATATTAACACAAAGTCTGGGCTCTAACCACAGCTAATACTCAAAAGCCAGATGTATCAGTCCTGAGCACAGAACGCAAGATTAAAGTGGGGACTGAATCGCACCAGTTCATCATGGTACAGTAAGTCCCAGTCTCTGAAACCGCAAACTCTCAACTCCCTACATGCTCTCAACATCAGCAATTAAACAGTAGTGCACATCAAAAAGCATTTGCCTTGGAATTCTATGTTCATTGTGCATTTCTAAATGTCTTCTTTCAGACAGGGGTCAATACACTATAATAATTAAGATTCATTTGCTCATAAAAACAGAAATTAGTTTGAACACTCTACAACTTATCAAAGTCAGTTTGAAAATAACCAAATTAGTAACTAAGCATTTTATACATAAGCAAAATCAATAGTTACCAATGTGTAAAGTTTACCATGAGGAGTGATTAAGACACCAGTGAGAGCTCATTTATAAACAGACAACTTTCAAATTTTCCTCAGCAATAGCAATTAATTCGCCCCACAATCACATATAATTACAGCAATTAGATTTTGTGCACTAAAGACACATCACAGTAAGCTTAAATACAGTTCTGCCTTCAGTGTAATAGACTGATGCATCAACAAGGGAGTCATCACCTCATGAAAGGCCACAATCTTTGATTTACTGGGAGGAAGGGAACTCATCAATGAGGTAATTTATTTACTCATTCGGGGGATGTGGGCGTCGCTGGCTAGGCCAGCATTTCTCACCCAATCCTAGATTCCTCCTCGAGAAGATGACAGTGAGCTGCCTTCTTGAACCACTGTAGATAGGGAGGTAAAATGCTTAGTTGCTAATTTGGTTATTTTCACACTGACTTTGATAAGTTGTAGAGTGTTCAAACTAATTGCTGCTTTATGAGTAAATGAATCTTAACTATTATAGTGTATTGATACCTGCCTGAACAAAGACATCCAGAAATGCATGATGAACGTAGAATTCCGAGACAAATGTTTTTTAATGTACTGGAGGTAGACCCACAATGCTGTTAGGGAGGAAATTCCAGGATTTTGACCCAGCAATACTGAAGGAACGGTGATATATAAGGGTTACTGTTTCCAAGACTCTTATAGTCATCCCAGACTCAATTTATTAACTGTGTTTCTCTCTCCACAGATGCTGCCACACCTGCTAAGTTTCTCAAACATTCTTAGATTTCCAGCAGCCACAGTATTTTGCTTCCATTAGGTCATAAAAGACATCCCTCTCTCACTTACAGAGCATTCATTTCACAAATCTTAACAAATTGCAGCGCACATCCACACTTAAGAGATCACGAGATGATGGAACAAACTTCTATCATAACTTTCAATGGACAACTAGAAATGACACACAGTCAAGTGTGTTTTGTTTAGCTCTGTTGAGGACTTGGTGGCAAGTTCTTGGTTAAGGATACACACACAAAATCAAACAGCTCAACACACACCAAGACCTGCTTGGTCTGAATCACTCTTCCAATTTCATTCCTGTATCAACTCTCCGTTGGATCCTCACTGCCCTCTGGCCTAAGCGGTACAGTTTGCTTTTCATTCAGTCACGCTCCACCTCTCACATATTCGCTGCTGTTCACTGGCGAATACCCTCATGCCCGAGTTACAGGTTTGTGGGATTACAGTCCACGATGGGGTCTTGGGTGCATTACAAACTGACAGTTCAATGCAGCAGCAAAGGAATGTGCCACTGCTGGAGGTGTTGTTTAATCCCTCTGCCTGCCACCATCTTTCCCCCCCCCCCCCCCCCTCCTCCCCCACCTCTCCACCCCACCCCTGTCCCTCAGTGAGATGTTGAACATTGACATGAAACATTCCCCTCAGGTGGATGTAAAAGATTCAGTCAGAATCAGACAGCATGGAAACAGACCTTGGGTCCAATTCGTCCATGCCAACCAGGTTTCCCAAACTAAACTAGTCCCAGTTGTCCACGCTTGGCCCATATCCCTCTAAACCTTTCCTGTTCATGTGCCTATCCAAATGCCTTTAAATGTTATAACAATACCTGCCTCTGATACTTCCTCTGACAGTTCAGTCCACATACTAACCACCCCTCAGTTCCATTTTAAGTCTTACTCCTCTCACTTTAAAAATATGGCCCCTAGTTTTGAACTTGCCCACCCAAGGTAAAAGATATTTGCTATTCACCTTATCTATGCCCCTCATGATTTTATAACCTCTATAAAGGTCACTCCTCAAACTCCCTCACTGCAGTAAAAAGAGCCCCAGCGTCTCCTTATAACTTAAGCCTTTCAGTCCTGGCAACATCCTAGTGAATTTTTTCTCAACCCTCTCCAATTTAATAATATTCTTTCTACAGCAAGGCGACCAGAACAGGAGATAGTATTCCAGAAGAAGCCTTACCAATGTCCTGTACAACCTCCACATGCTGTCCCAATACCTATTCTCTGTGGTCTGAGCAATGGGGCAAATGTGTTAAATGGCTTCTTAACCACCCTGTCTACATGTGACGCAAACAAAGAACTAGATTTAGATTAGATTAGATTACTTTACAGTGTGGAAACAGGCCCTTCGGCCCAACAAGTCCACACCGACCCGCCGAAGCGCAAACCACCCATACCCCTACATTTACCCCTTACCTAACACTACGGACAATTTAACATGGCCAATTCACCTAACCTGCACATCTTTGGACTGTGGGAGGAAACCGGAGCATCCGGAGGAAACCCACGCAGACACGGGGAGAATGTGCAAACTCCACACAGTCAGTCGCCTGAGGCGGGAATTGAACCCGGATCTCTGGCGCTGCGAGGCAGCAGTGCTAACCACTGGGCCACCGTGCCGCCCAAACTACATACCCAAACCCCCAGGTCACTCTACCCAGGGCCCTATATTAATTGTGCAAGTCCTGCCTTTGTTTGTTTTACCAAAATGCAATACCTCACATTTATCCAAATTAAACTCCACCTGCCACTCCTCAGCTCACTCACTTATTTGATCAAGATCCCTTTGTAATCTTAGATAATCTTTTTCACTGTTGACTGTACATCACTATAACTCTATACCACCATTTCTGCTGTCATCCATAAACTTATTAACCATGCCTTCTACATTCTCATCTAAACCATGTATATTAAAGATAAACCACAATGGACTGAGCACAGATCCCTCCAGAATGCCACTAGTCACAGACCTCCAATCTAAAAAACAACCCTCCAACACTGTCTTCAATCATCAAGTCAATTTTGTATCCACTTGACAAGCTCTCCCTGAATCCCAAGTGATCTAACTTTACTAATCAGCCTACCATGAAGAACCTTGTCAAAGACTTTACTAAAGTCCACGCAGACAACATCTACCACTCTGCCCTCAATCCTTCTGGTTACATCCTCAAAAAACTCAATCAAATATAAGAGACATGATTTCCCAAGCATAAAGACATGCTGACTATCTCTAATCAGTCCTGCCTCTCCAAATGCATGCAAGTCCTATCAGAAACCCCTCCAATACATTACTGAAGTCAGACTCATGGTTATAATTCCCAGGCTTCTCCCAGCAGCCTTTCTTAAATAAAGGCACAATGTTGGCCACTCTCCTGTCCTCTGTTATCTCACCCATGGCTGTTGATGATACAAATATCTTCGCTAGAGGCCCAGAAATGTCTTCGCCAACTTTCCACAACATCCTGGGATACACTTGATCAGGTCCCAGAGATTTATTCACCTTCATTTTTTTTTAAGACCTCCAGCACTTTCTCATCTGTAATGTGGACGTTTTCAATACATCAATATTTATTTCGCAAAGTTCCCTAGACTCCATTTCTTTCTCCACAGTAAAACCTGATGCAGAATATTCATTTAGTATTTCTCCTATCTCCTATCTCCTGTGGTTTCACACGTAGACGACCTTGCCGACTTTTAATCAGTCTGATCCTCTCCCTAGTTGCTTTCTTGCTCGTAATGTACTGATAGAATCTCTTTGGATTATCCATAACCTTATCTGCCAAGGCTATTTTATATTCCTTTTTTGCCCTCCTTATTTCTCTCGTAAAAATGCCTCCACACTCCTTATACTCTTCAAGAAATTCACTTGATCGCAGTTGTCTATACCTAATGTATGAATCCTCCTAATTGGAGTCATAGGGTCATACAGCAAGAAAATTGACCCTTTGGTCCAACCAGCCCATAACGACCATAATCCCAAGCTAAACGAGTTCCACCTGCCTGCTCCTGGCCCATATCCCTCCAAACCTTTACTATTCATGTCCTTATCCAAATGTCTTTTAAATGTTGTAACTGTGCCCACATCTACCACTTCCTCAAGAGGTTCATTCCAAACATGAATCACCTTCTATGTAAAACGCTTGCCCCTCATGGCATTTTTAAATCTCTCTCCTTTCACCTTAAAAAATGTGCTCCCTACCTTTGAAATTCCCTATCGTAGGGAAAGACAACTACCATCAACTCTATCTATACCCTTCATGATTTTATAAACTTCTATCGGTCTCAACCTCCAACGCTCCAGTGAAAAATGTATCAGCCTATTCAACTATTCTTTATAACTCAAACCTTCCATACCTGGCAACATCGTGGTAAATCTCTTCTGAACCCTCTCCAGCTTAGTAATACCCTTCCAATAGCAAGGCAACTAGAACTAGACACAGTATTCCAGAAGAGTCCTCACCAATGTCCTGTACAACCTCAACATCATTTCCCAACCCCCAAACTCAAAGGACTGAGCAATGAAGGCAAGCATGCTAAATGACCCTGTCTGTGCGCGATGTAAACTTCAAGGAATTATGGACCTGGACCCCTTGATCCCTCTGTTCTACAACACTTCCCAAGATCCTAGCATTATTTTAAACACCCTACCACATGTTAGTTGAACCAAAAATGCAATACCTCACATTTATCCAGACTGAACTCCATCCACCATTTTTCAGCCCATTGATCCATTTCACCAAGATCCCTTTGGAATCTTAGAAAACCTGCTTCACTGTCTATTATGCCACCAAATTTGGTGTCGTCCACAAACTTACTAATCATGCCTTCTGTATTCTCATCCAAATCATTTATATAAATGATCCCTGTCCAAAAAGCAACCCTCCACCACCACTCTGTCTCCTGCTGTTATGCCCAATTTTGTATTCAATTGGCAAGCTCACCTTGAATCCCATGTGCCCTAACTTAACTAATAAGTCTATCATCCCAAACATTGCCAAAGGCTTTACTAAAATCCAAATAATCAACATCTACTGCTCTGCTCTCATCATTCTTTTTGGAAACTTCCTCAAAAAACTCAATCAAGTTTGTCACACAGTTTCCTCACACAAAACCATACTGACTATCCCGCATCAATTTTTGCCTCTCTAAATGTCCATAAATCCTACCTTTTATAATCACCTCCAACAATTTACCTACAACCGAAATCAGATTCTCAGGCCTGCAGTTCCCCCTTACAACCTTTCTTAAACAAAATACAACATTAGCCACCCTCCAGTCACCAGGTACCTCACCTGTAGTTATAGATGAAGTAAATACTTGTGCAAGGGGTCTCACAATTTCCTCCCTTATTTCCAACAACGTTCTGGGATAAATTAGATCAGGTCCTGGGGATTTATCCACCTTTATATTCTCTAAGAACTCCTGAATATCTTATTCAATAATATGAGCCGTTTATAAAACATCAAAATTCATTTCTCTGCATTCTCTCAACTCCAGTTTTCTCCACAGTAAAAACTGAAGCAAAATATTTATTTAGTATCTCTCCCATCTCCTGAAGTTCAACACAAAGATGACCTCCTTGACCTTTAAGAGGCCTTACCCTCTCTCTAGTTACCCTCTTGCTCTTAGTGTATTTGTAGAATCGCTTTATATTATCCTAACCTTATCTGCCAATGCTATCTCATATTCCCTCTTTGCCTTCCCGATTGCTTATTCCTGACCATAGCTTCAGTATCTTTATTATCCTTTGTTCCCTACTCTTCCCAGCCTTCCCCTTCACTCTCACAGAACCATAATGCCTCTGAACTCTTGTTTTTTCACTTTTGAAAGCCTTCTACTTGCCAGCTGTCCCTTTACCAGTGAATAGTCTACTCCAACCAACTCTTGAAAGTTCCTGTCTCACACCATCAAAATTTGCCTTACTCCAGTTAAGAATGTTAACTTCATAACACAAACTGAAGAATAAAAGAGTTCATCACAATGGCCAAAATTCATATATTAACATAATTATTCATTCACAGGATGTGGGCATCACTGGCTCAGTCAGCATGTATTGGCCACTCCTAAGTGCCTCAAGGTGGTGTTGACCTGTCTCCTTGTTGAAGTCCATGTGGTCAAAGTACTATTAGGAAGGGGGTTCTAGAACATTGACCCTGGTTATTCCAGAATTAGTGGCAGGTCCTGTGCCAAACTGGCCAGGTTTCCTGCGTCACAACTGTACCTTTGAAAGTACTTCAGGGACTAAGGTCTTTGTAACGTCCCAAAGTTCAAGAGAGGTGTAATTAAAAAAAATCAAATTAATTCATCCTTTCTGTGACATCAGGTACCACATTAAAGGTCGCAGATGAATGGCTACAATCAGGGAGAGCTTTCCTAAAAAGAAAATCAATCATGAAGCATGAATTCAGACTG